>NC_046662.1:140278126-140279321 GCF_010883055.1 Belonocnema kinseyi
TACATTACAATTTTATTTATTTTCTCGCTTTTTTATAATTATTAAAAAAAAATTAAAATCTCTTTTAAAATTGAAAATTTCTTGATTTTTATAATTTTCAAAATAATAATTATAAATTTTTGTTTACAGAATCATGCATAGAGAATGAAATTCCGTCGATACTCGAAACCTACACGGGGGTCGAAAAAAAAAGGAAACGGGCAACTGGTGTTACATCCCACTCTGAAAAGGCTACAAGGAGATGCCCTTCAGAAAACAGCCAGAGAAGAAAAGGCCAGCAAAACGTAGAAAAAGAGCTGCCAAATTTATTAACACAGACAGTCTATGTTATTGACGATGAGATGGAAGAAGATGTAGCGGAACGTGATCCTCGAAATAAAAAAACCAAGGCCTCGGCTATTAACACTACAAAACTTCCAATTCTGGAAGTAAATCAGGAAAGTGACGATGGGGTGACACAAGAAATTCATCAACAGAAGCCCCAACAACAACAACAACTTCAACGCCAACAAGAACTACAACAATCTAAGTTAGAGGCTGATGAGGCAATACAAATTTTAATTAAGCGTAAGCATTCAGAGGCAAAGTTGTTAAAACGGAAGACAACAGAGAAAAAAATAAAAATGAAGCAGATCGAGGAGAGTCGGCGAAATGTTGAAAACCGATCCAAACTTAATATTGGAAAGAAGCAAGAGCAACAGCAAAAGATGGTCCAGGAAAGAAAAAAGGAAATAGTCAAGTATTACACAAATTGCTCTTCTTTGTTGATGAGGATAGAAAACCACCTATTGAGAATAATGACCAAAATGAAACCGCAGACGATCAATCAAACGATGACGAATTTCTACCTGTCGAAACCATCACAGCATCAGTACCCAGAACTTTTCAGCCAAACAGTATCTTACTACTCTATTATTTAAGAAGGCCGAATATAACTAACAGAATAAAATGGGATAAAAATGGTTTAGTTTTCATTGACGGACAACGTATCAAAGATTCAAATATTACAGATCTTGTTAACGATGTATTGAGATATCGAAAAAGATTCGTTCCAGCTGGTAGAAATCAGTTTGCTCATATCCTTCGAGAGCTTGGACCTCAGTAATAGAACATACTCTACATTTCACCCTCTTATAACTGACGATGATAGTACAGATGATCCTAGTGATTCACATAGACTTCGAGAAACTCCAAA
>NC_046662.1:140279421-140282499 GCF_010883055.1 Belonocnema kinseyi
TATTCATACTTTGTATTGGAAAAATAGGTTACATATTTCTAGAATAAAGAAAGTGTGGTCAATTCCGACAGTGAAGTTTGCGTACATGATGCAAGATCTGCATGCTTACAATATTTACCGCCACGTATGCGTTGTTTCGATACTCGAGAAATATTATGTTTGAGTTTGTATTTCTTTAACAACTTTTTGTAAAATTTTCGCACAAGACAGTCATTTTTTCTAAATTATTCATAAAAAATTATTCAAATCAGACAGAGAATAACCATTACACATACAATGGAGAGACATAATGCAATATTGCCCACAAACATTCGAAGTCGCAGTTTGTAGTCTCTTTGTGTTCCACCTGTAGAAGGTACAATTTCCCCGTAAACGAAGAAGATGTTCAGGTATAAGAGGCGGTAACCCGTAGCTGTCAAAGTAGGTACCTCTTCCATCACAGCCAACGTATAGGGCGATCCAGTGAGTTCCAGGTTTTGATTGTTCATCAAAATTAGCTACAATTGCAGATGGTTTCGTCCACCGTTTAGGAATCTGATCTGCTGGAAATACGCCGACTGTCCGAGCTTTTGGAAGTCGAAGTACTTGTCAAATTTGTAGGCTATTCATAATTTTTAGATGATATTGGTAGGGTGGTTTTTTTAATCAAGTCTACCGTATCCTTATCCGAATCTTCAGAATTGGCCGTAATGCTCGCTTCATAGGTCGTAGGTGATCTGAGCGTAGTAGTACTGTACCCTTGTATTTTATTATAGGATAATGAGAGTAGATTATCCTCTTGCTGTTTCTCTATCCAGTTCTTTTGTCTGAGTACATTATTAAAAGCACACATAAATATTGTTTTCTTTTTTATACCATGATGGAAACAAAATTCGTCTATGAATGGTAATTTTTTAAACGATGGGCATTTTAGTTCCTCCAAATTTATTACTTGTCTACTTGTAATTTTTGGTAGTAACTCTGCTTTTTCATGTCCTCTGGTGTACATTAGTTTGGCCGTTCGGGTAATGTCACGTAGATTGGCGTGAAGGAAATTCATTGGGACATGCAATAACGGTCCAGAGAAATCACAGCTACTTCTTTAGGAATAAATCGACCAGCATCGTCTCTAAATCCTTGTATGTCAATCACGTAGTCAACCATAATCTCGTATATATATATATTTTGTTAGAATGTAGGAAATAAAACCAACTTTTCACGAAGGACGCATGCAGTATACTGTCTTTGAAGTACGTCAAGTCATTGGCATAATTGATTTTTTCCCCACTCAAGCGCTAAAGTCAAAAACAATTTGTCTGGACGAGTCTATTTCCAGAACATTATCATATTCCGCACATACAAGACAATTAATAGTACTAGTTAAGGCGTCCTCGAATCATACTTCAATTCTGAGACTACCATGTTTTACCAGATTCCAGTGAGAGTAACAGTTTGCTGAGAGGTCAGGTGTAAGATCAAAGGCGAACAGACAGTTTCCTGCAGGATAATTCTCTCTATCAATATTATTTCCTTCGTTCAGAAAATGGATACCAGTTCCGCTAAATAACGTGTGATAAGCTTCGACATACAACTTCTTATCCCCAAATGATGGCTGTAGTGGTTTAGAAAGTATCTGAGTTTCAGAGTGAACGCCTGAGTGTAGAGACAAAGCTTTTACCTCGACACGTGTAATAGGATATTTTGCAGTATCATGAGATAGAGCTTTTGCATGAGCTAATAGAATACCGGGACTAATTTTTGCTCGACGCACAACTAGTGAGGCTTCCTCAATATTTATACTACAGCCATTTGTGCCATCCATAAGACAGAATAAATCTTTTGAGCGTACTAGTCGTAGCCTCAATTCCACACGATTGATAAGAAATTTGTCCTGGTTAAAAACATCACAGTGCAGGTGTCCAATAAGATCAATAGATTTTCCAGCACTTAAATATTTTTGGCGAGCTTTTAACCCCACATTTTCATCGAAATCATCCATTTTTCCAGGTGTGTCATTATACCAAAGAGAGGTAGTCAGATGACTATTTTTAGCAGCAGGACCATAGTTAAGTAGAGTTTCAATGTATGCCCGATAAGCATAAGAATTACTGGGTGGAGATACAACTTTTTGATTAAAATAGACATCCACTTGATTAAATAACGAATGTAATAGATTGTTTACAGGACCAACTCTATCCAATTGTTCGGCATTTGCAGCAACCCTAGGTGGTGTTATTAATTTCACCCTAAGATTTAGCATTGTGTGAGTCAAACCAATGTATTCATCACCATGACCAGGGATGACAAATTCTATAGGCGAGTCATCGGTAAGGGATGATACCGGTTTATAGTGTACCCATTGAGAGCTTTCTATCGAGGTTTGTGTAGGAGGTATCGAGAATAGATCTAACTCAGAATTTAAGCACTCACAAGAATGAGAATGTAGAAACGACATTTTAAGCAATATATGTTGTCTCGGATGCGAATTCTATACACTATTAATTTCCAAATATATCATCAATAGAATGCTTTCGATTTTTATGCTTTATATACTTTTTTGTATTCTTTGTTTTTCTTTTATTCTTTGTCGCTTTCTTTCTATTCACCGTATCACGCTTTTATTTTTTTAGAGGCTTTCTTTTTTTTCTTATTAATGGGGTTTCGGCTCACGACCTTAAGTGCACCACAATTAGAAATCAACTGAACCATTCGCTTCCCCCGATTGTTCTTATAACCAGAACCATTGATAATATTCTCCATTTTATCAATAGCACGCCGTTTCAAATTCTCACCAGTTTCCCCAAAGCGATTTCTAAATGAATTTTTAAGCGGAATATTAGCATCCAAATCATTCATAACATTCATGCCAGTTCTAAGAGCTTCTTTTCCGACAATTCGAGCTCTTCTAGTTAAGAAAGGAAGAACACGCCGAAATAGACCGCCAAGAAAGCTTCCAATACCGTGACCTTTTTGATATGGTGCGCCAATTTATTCTGTGGAATCCCTCCACCACCGCCTGCTTGTAAGGCGTAATATTCGGCGTATTGGCTCATTATTTCTTTCTTATCTATATCTAGTCAATACGTTTAAAGTGGAGTG
>NC_046662.1:140282599-140284833 GCF_010883055.1 Belonocnema kinseyi
ACGGAGCGACCCAAGGACAACCGCCTTCTGCATTTTTCCCGCAAGTGTTCTAGCATATTGTTGACACGCAGGGATGCTTTTTAGGCTATGAGCAAGTGAAAGTTTGGCACCTCCAAGAGCGCCGATGATAAGGACGATCAGTTTAACAAAATATTCCGGGTACAATCGTTGCAACTCCCGTATAAGGTCTCGATACCTCTCTTTCTTTTCATTCTCCTTGGCTATGATGTTTTTGTCAGCTGGTGCCTAAAATTCGATAACGAACACGGTTCGCTTCTCCAAGTCAAGCAGAACCATGTCAGGCCTCGAGTGAGCAACAGAAACAATTGTCGAGAATATAAAGTTCCAGTATATACGGCACTTCCCATTCTCGACAATTGACTCAATTTCCCTAGGAGCATTTAGAGGAGCGATATTAAGGTGCATGCCGTAGGAGTGACAGAGATGGTAATAAAGTACTCTTAGTGCCGCATTGTGCCTTTGAATGTAGGTCGTTCCCGCGTGTGTTGGACAACTAGATAGTATGTGAGCTAAATGCTCGGGGTGTGCATGGCACGCCCTGCAGCTATCATCGGGAATGTCTTGGCTCAAAATGTGGCGACGGTCTGCTAAGGTGGAAATGACACCGTCTTGGCATGAAAAAATGAAACCCTCCGTACCAGACTTCAATCCGGGCTTCAATACTTTGCCCACTTTTTCGTGATTCCTGACCATTTTAAGAAGAGGGTCTCTTTCATTTGCAACTCTATGTGCTGTACCCAGAATAATCCTGTTGTGAAGACATTCAAGATTCAATATTCCGCGACCCCCTTGACGGCGTGAGACGTACAGTCGCGGAACGGAAGATTTAAGATGCATGCTTTTGTTCATGTGCATAAGCTTTCTTGTCCCGATATCAAGAGATCTGACCTCGTTCTTCGTCCATTGAACTACTCCAAACGAATAGAGTAGTACTGGGTCGGCAAGCATGTTCGTTGCCTGAATGCGGCTCTGTGGCACGCTCAGGTATGCATAAGTCTCTCCAGCGCAAAGGTGTCGTATGGCGCTTCTATCAACGAGTTCAGTATCTTCAGGGATGCCATTAAGTTTTCCTCGCATCAAATAAACCTTGGTGCATTTGTCTAACCCAAATTCCATTCCAATTTCCTTAGTATATCGTTCGATAATCCCCAGAGCTAGATACAGTTGCTCTCTATTTTTAGCATAGATCTTAAGATCGTCCATGTAAAATACATGAGTGACCTTATACTTTCGATCTGCACGCTTGCCGCACAAGTACCCGTCGGAATGGCGAACTACTAGAGATAGTGGCAATAATGTATATATTATATTATTATTTATATATCAAACCGAAGGGCCTATGACAAAGCCACCGAACGTGTCCTCGGGTTGCGGATAGAGGGTCCCTGTACCAAGGGCTTCTGCTGAATATGGTTACAAAAATAAATAGGCAGTCGCGGACAATTATCCAGGGGTGGTCCCGAAGGAATTAACCCCCAAGCGGAGGTGTGAAAACCGTGCTGAAAGCTGAATGGTACCTAGGTGAGGTGTCTAGAACGGTGACTCTGGGATACCGGGTGATCTCTTAGAGTACGCAGCCTTATCCTTGCATGCGGGGCTCTACAAGCATGGACGAACGCCTTTCCCTAGCTTCTCGTGGGAACAACAATGACAACACCAAACATAGTTGTAGTAAGTGCGGTTCAGAACAACAGAACGTGCAGGGCTCCCGACAATGGGTCGGCCAACAATGCCGACAAATCTAGAGCTGGGGGAGCCAATGAAAATGGATTCAATGCGATGGACTTGCTAGATTGCTGCGATGCGTGTGTGGCCCGTGAACGGGGTTACATGGCACGGCTGCATGCTCTGTGGTGCGAGAAACACCCGGAGCTATCGCACTTTTCGCAGCAACGTCTGCGAAACCATGCTGAACAACTCCGTAAAAGGGGCTATGTAAGCAGAACGCCTACTCTACCACAGCTAGAACAAGCCGGCAACAAAGAAAGAGAGGCGACACTAAGATCAACCGCGGGCAGGCATTCAATTGATGACGAGCGATGCTTTATGACCCGGAGAAACATCAACACCAAGGTTTCTCTCAAGCCTAAAGATCTGGCTGAAATGGATGGCGAGCTTCGTGGACATTTTTCCGGTGAATCCGACCTCTGTGCTATCAATTATTGTGTGTATAATGCAGCGAGAGCTTTGGCCGATGCGAACCGTAAAACAAA
>NC_046662.1:140284933-140287779 GCF_010883055.1 Belonocnema kinseyi
ACTCCGGACCCGTTATCACACACTTAACAAGTCAAAGCTGCTGACCATCAGGCAGCATATTGTTGAGAAAATACGGATACTATCTGACGCTAGGAGAAGTCTAGAGCGGAGGGAGAGGTGGGTCAGAGAGAATCAGCAGTTTCTCTCTGACCCTTTTCGACTCTTCCAAGACCCTCCAGTTACTGTCGAACACCCACCCAAACCAGAGGAGGTCGAAGTATTTTGTAGAGAAGTCTACGAAGTTCATCATAGACTGGACGAAGACTCAGAAAATATAAATAGCTTCAAGTAGTTATGTGTTGCCCTCATAACACCTGATAAAGAATTCCCACCCATCACTACCGAGGAGGTGAAAAAAGTATTAAGAGGATGAAGAACTACTCCGCACCGGGACCAGATTGTATCAAAACCTTCTGGTGGAAGAAGTTTTCTTCAACCCGTCAGCATTTGGCCCGTATTGTCACCTTACATTTGAAGTCCGAAGAGCCGATTCCAGAGTGGATGGTGGAAGGGCGCACAATACTTCTGCCGAAAATAGGCAACTTAGCTGACCCAAAGAACTACAGGCTAATAACTTGTCTGAACACGCTTTATAAGATATTCACAGATATCCTAAATGATAGGATTGTTCGGGCCATTGAACTTGTGTGGCAAGGAATCTATGAACAACGAGGCTCAAAACAAGGCGTAGCCGGATGTCGGGAGAACCTGCTCATCGATAGATGTATTTGCAAAGATGTAGCATTCTACCAGCGTGACCTATCGATGGCCTGGATTAATTATCGGAAAGCTTTCGATTCTACATCCCATAGACTTATCATCTGTCTTTTGGAAATCTTAAAGGTTCATCCGCAAATAGTTGGGTACATAGAGAGATTGATGCCGCTTTAGAAAACCAGATTTACTATCTCATCTGGAAAAAATCGTGTGACAACTAACAAGGTCACGTTTCAGAGAGTTGTCTTTCAGGGCGACAACATGAACCCACTCTTCTTTTGCCTTACATTATTGCCACTATCTCTAGCACATGCGTGCAACTGCATCTAGCTCTGGCGATTGTCGAACGATATACTAAGGAAATTGGAATGGAATTTGGGTTAGACAAATGCGCCAAGGTTTATTTGAAGCGAGGAAAACTTAATGGCATCCCTCAAGATCCTGAGCTTGTTGATAGAAGCGCCATACGACATCTTTGGCTGGAGAGACTTATACATACCTAGGCATGCCACAGAGCCGCATTCAGGATTTGACATCTGTAAAGGATACTCTTCGAAGCAAATACAAACGTCTCATCCGACAGATTTGGACTTCCGAACTGTCGGCGAGGAACAAAGTATCTGCAACGAACATGCTTGCCGTCCCGGTACTACTCTATTCATTGGGAGTAGTTCCATGGACGAAGCACGAGCTCAGATCTCTTGATATCGGGACAAGAAATGTTATGCACATGAACAAAATCATGCATCTTAAGTCTTCCGTTCCGCGACTGTACATCTCACGCCGTCCAGGGGGTCGCGGAATATTGAGTCTTGAATGTCTTCACAACAGGATTATTCTGGGTATAGCAAATACAGTTGCAAATGGAAGAGTCCCTCTTCTTAAAATGGTCAGGAATCACGAAGAAGTGGGCAAAGGAGCATTTCTATACAAAGCAGCGGAGTAGGCTGCTGAAACAGTCGGACTTGACTTCAGTATTAGGGGTGAGCAAAATGCATCAAATCTAATCTCTCTCGAGTACTCACTCCTGAAATCCCGGATTAAGAAAGCACAAGAGAAAAACTTTCGTGAACAGCTCCTCGATAAGAGGATGCACGGTATCTTCCACAGAAATGTGAAGGATCAGTCAATGCCTTGTGAGCTAACGTTTGCTTTTCTTAAATCACCCGGATTGAAGTCTGGTACAGAGGGTTTCATTTTTGCATGCCAAGACGGTGTTATTTCCACCTTAACATACTGTCGCCACAATTTGAGCCAAGACATTCCCGATGATAGCTGCAGGGCGTGCCATGCACACCCCAAGCATTTAGTTCACATACTATCTAGTTGTCCAACACACGCGGGAACGACCTACATTCAAAGGCACAATGTGGCACTAAGAGTGTTTTATTATCATCTCTGTCACTTCTACGGAATTCACCTTAATATCGCTCCTCTAAATGCTCCTACGGGAATTGAGTCAATTGTCGAGAATGAGAAGTGCCGCATATACTGGAACTTTATATTCTCGACAATTGTTTCTATTGCTTACTCGAGGCCTGACATGGTTCTTCTTGACTTCGAGAAGCGAACCATGTTCGTTATCGAATTTTCGGCACCAGCTGACAAAAACATCATAGCCAAGGAGAATGAAAAGAAAGAGAGGTATCGAGACCTCATAAGGGAGTTTCAACGATTGTACCCGGAATATTCTGTTAAACTGATCGTCCTTATCATCGGCGCTCTTGGAGGTGCCAAGCTTTCACTTGCTAATAGCCTGAAAAGCATCCCTGCGTGTCAACAATATGCTAGAACACTTTCAGGAAAAATGCAGAGTGCGGTTGTCCTTGGGTCGCTCCGTGTTCTTAGGGTGCACGTGGCTTCTGCTGGATCGTCGTATTGATTCCTTACAGACTTTAACCACCTATCTCACGGTTGTGAGATGTGGTTGTGGCTGAAATTTTACCGCGATTTCGCTGGATGAAATACTGGTGACCGTAAATTTTACCTTGAACTTCATTTTCTATGTTTTTTGACGGCCAAACCCATTTTTTTTAATGGAAATAATTTTTTTAAATGGGTCATAAAAAAATTTTCAAAATACATTTTCGGACGTAAAATTTTCCGCTTTTTCCAAATCCGTTGTCAAA
>NC_046662.1:140287879-140300380 GCF_010883055.1 Belonocnema kinseyi
TATTTACTATAAATAATAAATAAACTATATCCCTTTCCTTTAGATCAATTATTTGCATTGGGCTTTTTTTCTTAATGGTATCTACTCGCCGAGGCAAATACTGTAAAAAAGCGCTGTTCCTAGTTGGTATAATATTTCGGTAATATTAGGTAAATGATAGGCGTCGCTGATTACCTTTTTATTGAGAACACTGTAGTCTAGAATGATTTGGTATTTTCTTTCTCCCGAGGTGTCCATGTTTTTGGTAATATTATTAGTGGCACATTGTATGAATATTCTTTGGATAATTTTGGGTAGGGATTATTGCTGATCTTGCACGTGGTCTTTGCCTAGCGACTGTGGAAACGATGACCATACGTGGTTTCGTGATTACAAAAATGCTGCTTGACAATTATTTGAGAATAAGCAATTTTGCAGGGCACGTGGAGCGTGCACTGTTGCTACGCAATAATTGAGAACTAAGGAATTTAAATGCGAGACAATTAATTTAATTTATTAAGAATTTAATCCAATCAATCATCTTCTGTCCAAATTCGATTGGATATCCTTGACATTAAGGAGAAACAAATAAAATTGATTATATTTCCAATCTTTATTTAAGTTAGGGACATTAAGTGAACTTTAAAGGTGTTAGATTTCCTTATCTAGTTTTAATCAATTCTGGGAAGGAAGCGAGGATTATTACCATTATCCTGTTCGCGCGCTTTGCAATTAGTGTGTCCTCTGTTCAATACTTCTCGCCCTGCCTGCGTCTTATTCTTGCAGCGTGTTTAATCTAAGGTGGTTACTGTATGGTATACACGTGGCGCATAAGCGCTATGACAGTAAGCAATTACAAGTTTCAAATCGTGCGTCCTCACAAGGACCACCGTGACAAGAACGACATGGAATTTCCAACACACGTCCCCGATTGTTACCAGTGTCCAAGTTTATCGAATTTCACTTGCCCTTAACTTAGTAGTAACCTAGTTAATACTATGCGCAAGATATCAAACCATTTTATCGTTAATAGATGTTACTTCCTTGGATACCATGGAAACTCCACGTGTGATGAATACCGTGGTGCTCTACCTCATGCATCCTTGATACTTGAGGGTCAATAAATTATGTTTAGTGTGGTTATTCCTAATAATATAAAAACGTTGCCTTACCGTATTTTATTTGGTGTATGCTTAGCATACGTGCATACTTAGAATACTCCGCGTATGATGAGCTAAGCTCAATTGTTTGATACTAATTGTATGCGAACGTGAGTCTGAATTACCATTCGAATTTTCTTGTCGTCGACGGCAGGTCCAACAGGTGATCCGTAATCCTAGTATTTCGGAATAAATGTGTACACCTCTATGATGAATTTTAGTATCCCTGATCTTGCATTTGTTACATGTATTACATGGGATTGAGGTGTTCTTTCTTTCTTCTGTAGGTTCAATTTCTAAATTTGTTGTTCTAGTTGCTCTAGAGTCTTCGGGTCTTCTTGAAAGAATTTGGATGTAGGTAATCAGGTGAAATTTGTACTGACCATGATGCTGGCAATGTCAAGTGTTCGATATCTCGCAATTTAGTAAATAACCTGAACAAGTCCAAATGTAATGACGGTTTGTACATGGTTGTTGTGGTACCTGTTAATGGCTTCAATCCAGCTAACGACACTTGGAAAGTTCACACTGTAGCGCCTGGAGAAATTTTGTTTCGTCCTAATCCAGACAGTTACAATGGTTTGGAGGCCCTTCCTGGACAGATGAGATCTGCTTGAAGCTCCATTGGGATAGTGTAAAACCAACTGCTAAGGGATAGGATTGCTTTTCAAAAGGATGGCGATCATAGGATACCTGAATATCACATAGCTTCAAGACTGCCGTATTAGGATTGTTAAGTAGCTGTATCTCACCGGTTTGGTGTGAGGACACCTCGTAAATTTGAAACGTCCTGGGACAGTTCATGTAATCCCTGAACACCTGACATGATTGGTTGCTCTTCTTGCGTTAATGGTATATAGGTGTGTTCGGTGTGTTCAATTGCAATTTAAGTTGCCGCTGATCGAAGGTATAGCCGGTTTTTTCAAGTAGTGGGATGTCCATTATTATTTCTCGTGTTCTATTCATACCGATAATCATGACTGTTGCTACTTGAGCTAGTTCTTCTAGGCTCACATGGGGGCCGAGGACTGGGAAGGAAACATTAGAGACATATTCCTGAACGTCACGGAATATAAGGGCAAGTTGTTCTAACGTTAGGAGTAACGGATGTAGTTCACCTCTCCTAGCGGAATATATGACTGACAGGAGTTTAATTAAAGTGTTGAACCGACATGTCGAGTACGTGTTGTAGTTGGGTTTGGCGGTCATATTGTGCTTGTGCAATTTTATGTAATTACTCTAGCTCCGACCAAACAACATGTGTTTGTTGGCCAATTAGGTTCTAGAGGCTCCCTTTTTCTATATTCAGGTCATTGCCTTTTTCCTCAATGGCCTGGCCGTCGCTATAGGTGTGTAATCCAGCGACTAGTCATATCAATCCTCCTGGGAATTCAAGCTATGGAGTTGTTCTCTCACTTCTGATTCCAGCAGGTAGGCTCACTGTTAATGTCTCAATAGTGTGATAATGTATTTCATCTAGTTTTCGATTGATGTTGTCTTGGAGTCGGTCGGCTGCTGCTAATTTTGGATTCAAGTTATATTCAACAAGTAGCCAGGTGCATTAAGAGTCTAATGTGGGTTCACAATCCTTGGGTAAGTATTGAATTCGTGCCTGGTATTGGGTGAACGCATGCTGCAAATTTGTTACATGTAGAACGCTGTTCATTTTCCAATTACTAACTCGTATCCACAGGGTGCGTTGACGTTCGTAGAAGATCCCAGTACCATAATGGAATTGCAGATTTATGAACATGTCTTCTGCCGTAGTAAATGTGTCCCACAGGATACAGCTCTTCGTTAATATTACTAATTGCTTCAGTGCGTAGATGTTTTCTTTCTACGCTCTATCAGAAGCGAATATTAATAATCTGGACATAAATGACATGATCACAATTATTAGTAGTAGGTGAATAAGCGCTGATCCGCGTATTTCGTGAATCTTGTACCATCGTCGGTTTCCAGATTTACATTGCGGTTTTCGGTTAAGCCCGTGATCGTATACGTTCTGGTCGCAAGTTTATCTAATTTATTCTTCCTCACGTCTTTGAAGATATCAACTTTGTCAACAACTTTTTCGTTTAATGGCATAGCCTTTTCATTAGAGCGTACCTTCGACCTTTTTTTTAGCTTTTATTACATTTTTAGCTGCAATTTGTTGTATTTCGTTCAGTCTAATAATCAAGTTGCGCAGGTAGGATCCGTAGGTCTCTAAACTTTTCTCTGATGGAAAAGAACTGGACAGGCGCACAATTTTTCCGTTCCAGAGGACCCTCAGTTTCCTTTTACCTTGCATTGTTGATTTTTTTTAAAAATACCATGTGAATTTTTATATACTGTGATTTCACATCTGTTTTATTTTATTGTAATTTTTTTTATATCCTGGTACTTTTCATTTTATGCCATGAAATTTTTATTTTACCTGTAGATTTGATCCAAATGTGTGGAATTTTAAACTATGTTCGCATGAAGAGTGTTGAGTACTCGCGTCATAATTTAATTTAACGGCGGGGTGAAATTTTCGGATGGTCGGTATTTTTCTAAACGTGGTTAGGATTACGTGAATTGATATCGGGTACGAAGGCCCGGAATGCAAAGGGAGCGGTCGGAGAATTTCGGGCCAGCTCGATAGGTCTCGGCTCGCGGGAGCTCACTTCTAATGGGACGCGACACGGTTCACTGGTGCAGGCAAATATGTGGAAAGCATTCGCACTCAAAAGTGACAGGTAGAGTACGAAAACGTCTCCGCGCGTTGCAAATCAATCATCAGTGGTTTCATGGAAACTAATAGGCCATTAATAGTTCCCGGTTGATTTAATGAAAGGAAAAAGTTTGATTTAATTAATTCTTTTTACTTTTTTTTAAATTTTTTGTAGTTAACATTTTTTTTATTAATTTTTTTGTATTAATTAATCCCATCTGATTTTGGAAATTTGTTTTTGTTTGTTTTATTTTATTGAGACAATGATCCATGGTCTTGTCAAGCAAAATTTTTTTTTGGTAAAATGGTTAATCGTTCGAATGATTAATAAATAAATCATAGTCGATGGAGTTGATTCACGATTAATTGTTCTTAAATTTGATTTTAATTAATTCGATTAATTTTCAATTTATTTATTTTTTTTCTTAATTGAACGAAATGAGTCAAATGAATTAATCGGGTAAATTGAATCAGTTAAATATTTTTAATTCAATTGAATGTTGGATTTGATTGTTTAATTCTTTTTAGAGGTGGGTTGGTCAATCAATTTTCTTTTTCCCTTTCTCTAATTTTTTTTAACATGGCTGATCAGGACAATAGTTGGTTGTTAAACCTGGGTACGCGAAGAATAGGATAGGGCCATAAGGTATTTTAAAAGATTCGTAGGGGAGGCGTCGAATAGAATTGGAAGCTTCCCTACTAGAGGACAATACAATCAAGTAGACTGCATGCACCGGAAGTGGAAGGATTAGTCCATATTCCGACTCAGATCCCCAGAAGAATACCAGCCCTCATTTTTTTAGGACGGGTACTGTTGGGAACCATGTCCCTGATAAGCAGAAAGAAACTTGATGATGGGTGGCAATAGTGGGGATATACCGGAATCTCAACCTCCTATCTCCTCCACAGCTTGTGTAGATACAGGTAGGCTTATAGACCATGAGGGCCAGGATAGGTTATATTTGAGGAGTGATACACATTTTCATTACCCCCCTCCAGCCGCCCTTTCCAATAGGGCACAATTTTTGCCGCAACCAGATATGAATGATCGAGCATGGATGTCACATGTTTCTAATTATATAGCTAAGGAGGAGAGTTTAAGGACAATTAATCAGGAGATGTTAGGATCAACGAAGCCCTTTTCCCCAAATAACTTAACAACAGGGCAAACGGATTACCGGACATTCCTAGGGATGCACTACAGAGGAGTTTCTACGGTCAACCTCATTACCATCCTTTTTATTTTGATCCTATGAGTGGCCCCTATACTGAACAGCCTACTGCCTTACGAAATGCGATTACTCCTTATGAAAGAGGTAATAAAAGTCTGTCGCAGATCGCAAAACAGTGGAATTTAAGGTTTACGCGGCGAGGGGACACTAGTGTGATCACATTTTTGGATAGAGTAGATGATGAGCGGGAAGTAGATTCCTTGAGTGAGGAAGAACTTCTCATAGTAATGCCTTTCCTATTAGACAGTATAGCGCTAGTATTGTTTAGGCCTTTGGTACCTGTGGAGGAGTTGGCAAGTTCAAATATGACTTTTGCAATAGGTTTGCGTATATTAATCACCAAAAGCGACTAGAGGAACAAATAATCTCTCGTAGACAGGGGTCTGAAGAATCTAGTGTAGATTATTTAACATATATTATAGGTCTGTATAAACTGTACCCGCGTCCTATTCCACTACAAGAACGAGTGGATAGGGCCTATAGTAATATGCGCCGCCAAATCAGATGCGCAATCAAGAGCAAAGATTTTAGGTCGTATAACGAGTTGGCAGCCCTCGCCCAAGATTATGAACAATCAACTGCAAGGGATGATGATGATATTTTACCTCCACCTCCTGAAGATTCTTGTCTTTCTAAGTACGCGCAAAACCAAGGAAAAATCTGAACAAAGCCAGCGTAGAAGAGAAAGGGGAGGTGCCAGTAACCGCGATAGCGACTAGTGAAAACTAGAGGGATTCAGGTATGGAAAGTTTGCAGAATCAAATTAAATCTCTAGAGGCCCGTTTTAAAATCGAGAGGGAAAGTGAAGAGAATACGAATTTGAAAAATTTGACATAGATGATTGTTGTTGCGGTATCATACAGGAAGATAGGTATAGAAACTATAAATGTAAGAACTGCAAAAATTTAGGTCACCCCTATTCGCACTCATGAGCCGACTATTACTATTTTGGCTCCGTCAATTTCCAGAATGGTAAATAATGTAATTGTCCAAAAGGGGCAATATATTCAAAGAACAGAAACCTCCCGTTTAGATACAATATGAGGGAGCAGTTCTAAAGACAAAGAACCGGTAGAAATCATCCGAGTAGAGGATCCAGCTGAACTCCATCATAGTTGCAGAAATTGCGACCCCTTGGCCGTATTTCAGGGGGAGGGGGGTGCCATTGCCAGTAATAGGACGTCAGACCCTCTTGGATTGAAAGATATAGCATTGCGTGAAGATATATTACAGGAGAGTCGTAGCATGAGCTCTGGGGACTCTAGTGTAGTTCAGGATGGATTAAGAGCCATTTAGACGGATAACAGGGACCGAACAATGTATGAAAGTTGCAGGTGAAATACCGTCGCGTGAGAAGATCGAGAATGAAGACAAATCTATGAGATTGTTTGCGAAGATCAGGGTTGGAACGCGATTATTTATGCACTAATCGATGGTGGACCTTCGCGTTCATTTTTAATTGAATTTCTCGCAAATTAATTGACATCGTTTATTATGGGGATGGTAATTCAACTTCCATGAGCAAGGATGATATTAGGGAGCTGGAGACCTGTTATGGTTTAATAGAATTGCCGGAGGTCGAAAGTGATCGACTGCAGACGTTTCGTGCAGAAGTTATTCCGTCCGAAGCTCCGAAACATGACCGTACCCACCTAGTTAAAAATAGAATTGATGTTCAGGGACATTCTTCAATAAAGCGGACACATTATCGGGCCTCGCCGGTTTTATTGGGAGCAATGTATGTTGAGGTGGATAAATTGTTAGCGGACTATTTCATCGAACCATCCAACTCTGAATGGTCTAGTCCGTTCGTGATGGTAAAGAAGCCTAACGGTGAATACCGTCCTTGCATTGACTACCGGAAGGTCAATGAAGTCTCTAGGGGTGATGCGTATCCGCTCCCGTTCTTGGAAGATATTTTGGATAAGTAATGGTCAGTTTCGACAATTGACTTGAGCTTAGTCTATCATCAAGTCCCTTTAGAGGAGAATACCTGAGCGGTAACAGCATTTACGGTTCCGGGGCGTGGCTTATTCCAGTATAAACGCATGCCTTTTGGGCTAAGCAAATAAATTGGTCCAGAAATGCGCCCTCGCTGTTTCGCATATCTCGATGATATCATCATTGTGTCCGAGACTTTTGAGGAGCATTTAGAATGGCTAGGGAAGGTGTTAGATAACATCTATATTGCCGGGCTAACTACTAGCCTCGAAAAGACTGTGTTTTGCCGATATCGAGTCAACAAACAGGGTTTGTAACCGGATACGGAGCGTGTGTCATACAAAATGTTGCTACACTCGCTGAACCCTTCACACGTCTATTGCAGAAAAATAACCGTTGGAATTGGGAGGTGGAACAAGAAACTGCGTTTGAATCGATTAAAAAGACACTCTAGACGGCCCCAATCTTGGCATGTCCGAATTTTAAACTCCCCTTTGTTTTACAAACTGAGGCCAGCAGTTTTGACTTAGGTGCGGTTCTGGCACAAGTAATTCAGGGGGAGCAACGAGTGATTGCTTTCGCAAGCCATACATTATTGGATACCGAAAGTCGGTATTCCACTACGGAACAGGAATATCTGGAAATAGTTTGGTCTATCCGGAAATATTGTCATTTCCTGGTAGCTTTCAAATTCACGGTGATCACGGATCATAGTAGTTTGCGATGGCCGCATAATTTACATAATCCGACTGTTCGTTTGGCGTGTTGGTCGTTGGAATTACTAGAGTACCGATTCGAAATATTTCATCGTGAAGGTGCTTTACACCATGTACCCGACGGACTTTCACGGATGTATGAGGATGAGGAAGTCGCTGAGATGTGTAGCGCGAAAGTAATTAATGATCCGTGATACTCTCGTCGTTTTAAAGATGTACAAAGTTTTCCTGGAAGGTATCATGGGTGGAAGGTATTAGAGGGGAAATTATATGCTTTAAGACCAAACCCTCTGATAGACCCAATCATAGAAGACACAGAGGCGTGGAAATTGGTGGTTCCAGTCGATAAACAGCAGCAGCTGTGAACCGAGATACAAGATGAAACTCAGGCAGGACACCTAGGTGTAGAAAAGACTTACGTTAGGGCTGTGGTTTCATACTATTGGCTCGGAATTTTCAGGGATGTGGTTAATTATGTGAAAGGGTGTGATTTTTGTCAGTGTACTAAAGTTTCACAGCAGGCTCGTCCGGGTCTTATGGGGAATACGGTAGAAGATCAACCATGGGCTTTGGGATGTATGGACTGCATGAGGCCTTAAACTCGTAGTAAAACCGGTAATTATTACACAATTGTTTTTCATAAATACTTTACTAAGTAGATCGAGTGTAAAGCCCTAAGAGCCTAAGTTCATTTCCGCGTTATGGGAGTATGTTCACCCCTCGTATATGAATTCGCTAATGATAGTGGGAAGGCGTTCGGCGCTTTTCATGTAAAAGACCTCTAACCATACGTATTACGATAGACAGAGTCATTGTTTCGTTTGGTTTTCTCTACCATTTTTTGTTATTATTCTCGTTCTTACATTTGTTAGGATTTGTTTTGTTTGCACATTGCATGGAGATTGGCAGCCAGCATCTTTGGACATCATATGTCCTTTGTGCCTTGCAACAATTGTGGTAAGAAAGGACATATATGGCAATGATGCGTAGGGTCCCTCACTCTGTTTTGTGAAACCTGTGTCCTGGAGGATACTCACAGCCGGAACTGCACCTACTGACAGTTTTCGACTAATGTATGTGTCTGAAATACTTCTTATAATCCTACCCGCAGAATTAGGTTAAGGCTATTTCTTTTTTATTCTTTCGTCGTGGTGAGTCTTATGATTTTCATATTTGTTTTTTTTAGTTTTGTCGACACATAGTGATAGTCTTTTGATTTGACATTTTATTTTATTTATTTATTTTATTTTGATTCCCTCTCCCCCTGTGATTTGAACTCGAGAGTGTGCGGCTCCGCTGTGGAGCGGGTGATTTTATTTATTTATTTATTTTATTTTTATTTTTGAAAGACTGGTATGCTACTAAGCCGCCTACCACATGGTTGGTTCACGTCCGGTAGCAGAGGGTAAACCCATCAAGGTTTTCTCTAAGGGTGGAGGAGTTGTAATATTGCACGTTTCACTTGAAAATTACTTTGTGCTGTTTTCCTTTTAATTTATTTGTAAACAGCTTCTCCACTCTTAAAGAAAAATTCGCGAGAGAACAAGGCTCTATAGAGGGCCCACCAATTTTATTTGATGTATCTTATCGTTATTAGGTTTCCTTAATTTTTTCATGTACATACTCTCAAGGTCGCACAAGTGCAGGCGCAACCGTAGGTTGTTCACCGGGGGTGGAGTGTGGATGAGATTCCCGCATTTCAAATTCTGTACTTAGGGTGATTCAAATCTCACCGTTGAGGATTCGTCGCAGCACCACTAGTACCATCTCTTGGTCATTATGGTCCCGAAATCTCCCTTCATACGCCATGACACTGCGACAACGCAGAAGACTCATTTGGATTACCTGCGCAGAAGGGGATTAATTAAGGATTAACGTGAAGGTGGGCGTTGTTTAAGTAAATTCATCTCGTTTATTTATTGTGTAAAGATTAGAATTTTGTTTGAACTTCAAATGGCATCGATGGGCACGGAGATAATTTATAATGTTTTGATCGCTCCAGGGCGGAATTAACTCGGTTTGTTACACTTTTCGTGTTTTTTTATTTATTACTCTCTAAGATCTATCTTTTGTAAAATATTTCAGGTACCTGCGCCACTCTTCGATTAGTCCATCAAAATCGTTCAATAGTGTTTATGAGATTCAAAGTCCTGAAAGAAATTAATTCTTAAATTCAGCTTTTAAATCGAGGGGAATAACTTTATTTTAATAATATTGTATTCATGGAAATTTCGGTTTTAGTATGTCCCTTAGGGATGTCCAAAAATGCCTGGCAAAATTGTTTTGCATGCTAGAGGGCGACGCCCCCCCCCCCATATAAAATGCATGGGGAAAAATCACTTTTTTGAGTTTTTAGAATAATTTTGTAGGGTTTGGAAGAAAATGACGGAAAAGTATGGCGGCCTGTAGAGAATTATCCAATGAAGAATTTCATCTATCAGTCATATGGGTTTGACGCCCCTAACACACCTCCACGAATACCTGAAAACTACCCTTAAAACCAAAAATGTCAACTTTTCATGAAATCGACCTTTTGAAAACTGTATTCTCGTATTTTTTTTACCCAAAATAATTAATATTGGTCTAGTGGATTATTCTATTATTATCCTTTTATATTATCCTTCGTTGATTATGATATTATCCTTCGTTGAATATGATATTATCCTTCGTTAATTAATTTTCAATTATTAAAACAAATTCCATTTGTTTAAATAATTTTTTTCTCGAAAATTCGTTTTCCACCCTAAAAATTATTACTGTAGGCTAGGAGAATATTTCTTATCATTGGTTAATCAATGTTTTATTATTTATACAAATGGCATTTGTTGAAACCATTTTTTTCAAAATTTTGTTTTTTTTTCCTTAAAAATTATTACAGTTGGTCTAGTGGAATATTTATCAACATTGTTTGATTAATTTTATTTAAAACAATTTTTTTAAATAAAAGTTATTACCTAAATAATACTAATAAATTAATTATTATTGAAATGATTATTAATTAGTTGTTAATTACTACTGATGAATATTCCACTAAACCAACAGTCATAATTATGATTTTAAACAAAATCGAAACAAAATTATTTAAACAAATTCCTTCTGTTTAAATAATTAAAAACGAATGACCCAAGATTGATAAATATTCCACTAGACCAATAGTAATCATTTTTAGGGAAAAAACTAATTACAAAAAAATTATTTAAACAAATTTCATTTGTTTGAATAATTAAAAATTAATTAGCCCATGATAATAAATATTCCATAAGACCAATGTTAATAATTTTAAGTAAAAAAAGACCAGAATACAATGCTCAAAATGTCGATTTCATGAAGAATTTACATTTTTTGCTTTTAGGGTAGTTTTCAGGTACTCGTAGGGGTGTGTTAGGGATGCCAAACCCATATATATGATAAATAAAATTCTTAGTTGGATAATTCTCTACAGGCTCCTATACTTTCCCGTCACATGTTTTCTAAAAAATTATTCCGAAAACTCAAAAAAGTGATTTTTCCCCGTGCATTTTACATGAGAAACTTCAAATAAAAAGCGGCACCTTTTAAAATCGAATAATAAACAAAATAGAAAAATAGAGAATTTTTTTCGGATTTGGAATGAAATTGGGGGATGGTTGCCTTCTAAAAAATAAAAGCCCTTTTAAGCCACCCTAGTGTACCTTTAACCCCTGGATATAGTGGTGAGTTTACCTACTGTATGGAGGGACACGCTGTCAAATATGTTGATCGGAGTATTGGTAATTACCATCGGTTCACGTGTGCCAACCCTTACGAGTTTATTTTCAAGGCAGTTCTCACAGATTCTAATATGCTAGCTAATGTCATTGCACACTCCCGACTACATATATCATTCTTGTATTCGTATTTATTTCCTTATGTCCTCCATGTAGGCTACTATGTAATTCAGCAATGAGTTTAATTCTTAGCCCTTCGATTGCGATTTCCAACTTGCCGTGAGTGCTATCTTGAAACAAACTAGTCTTGAAAGCACATCTTCCCAATCAATTTCGCAAAAGTGATATCTTTTGACATCGGTAGGGTACACCTTAATTTTCTCAAAAAGTATCCTTTTTGAGATTCCCACCTTTATTAACAATGCCGTCTGTCGAGGATTGTCTTAGGGGTAAAAAAAACGCTTTGAATCATTCGGGACTACCAAGAAAACCTAACGAGGACGATCCTTGTTGGGTTATCTTGGAAGCGCCGAATGTTTTGAAGCGTTTTGTTTTGGGATCTTAGTTCGTTTAGTTTGCGTAAGCGCGGAGTCATGCAACAAAATGAAGTTATTAGTTTCAGTTGAGAATTGTCCCTCGTAGAGCTCACTGGGGTTCACAGGTAAGGCCTTTACTCTGTGCAATTTTCCTTTCTTGTACTCGAATATGTATTGATAGTCGTATAGTCTATGGCGCCAGTGAAGCAGCCTTGGATATATATCGGTTTTTGATTCCTCTAGAATCAAACCGAAGGGGCTATGACAAAGCCACCGAACGCGTCCTCGGGTTGCGGATAGAGGGTCCCTGTACCAAGGGTTTCTGCTGAATATGGATACAAAAATAAATAGGCAGTCGCGGACAATTGTCCAGGGGTGGTCCCGAAGGAATTAACCCCCAAACGGAGGTGTGAAAACCGAGCCGAAAGCTGAATGGCACCTGGGTGAGGTATCTAGAACGGTGACTCTGGGATACCAGGTGACCTCTCAGAGTAAGCAGCCTTATCCTTGCATGCGGGGCTCTACAAGGATGGACGAACCCCTTTCCCTAGCT
>NC_046662.1:140300480-140312551 GCF_010883055.1 Belonocnema kinseyi
ATGGCACGGCTGCATGCTCTGTGGTGCGAGAAACACCCGGAGCTATCGCACTTTTCGCAGCAACGTCTGCGAAACCATGCTGAATTACTCCGTAAAAGGGGCAAAAAATTCTGTTCCGGGAAAATAAAGATTTAGTGTGGCTGTATCGCACTGTAACAGTCATAAAAGTTTTAAAAGTGGCTTTCAGTAGAAATTGAAGGTTTCATGTTGGAATTTGATTATACTATAAAGATGAAGATACTATACCCTCCATACAAGAGTCAAAATATCTCAAGTATGCCACTTTTAAATCGATAGTTCTATTTTCAATCAATTTATACAATTTTCGATTTGTTTTTATATAAAAATAACTCCGCTAAATTATTTTTGCAAATTTTTTTTAACTCATCGACAATCAAAGTTCTTGATCATTTTTTTCAAACATGGATTACTCGCGAACGGTTCATCGAAATTCATTAATTGAGTTATGAAAATTTTTTTTACGAAGTATACTTTACGCTAAAAAATTGTTTGGTGTTAAAAAACTTTTTTTATTCTTTAAATAATCGTTTGTATTTAACAATTGAAAATTAATGAAACTTCTGAGCCTGTGAAAGAATTCTTTCATGTTCCAATAGATTCTGCAATCTCTTCCGAAAATTTTGGTGAAAAAAAAGCTCGCGAGTAATCCATGTTTGAAAAATGTTATCAGGAACTTTGATTGTTTATAATGGACAAAAAATTGTTTTGCAGAAATATTTTAGGGGAGTTATTTTGATATCAAAACGAATCGAAAACTGTATAAATTAATTAAAAATAGAACTATTGATTTAAAAGTGGCACACTTGAGATGTTTGAACCCACAAATTATTTTTCCATTTTCCTCCGTGTATGCTCCGTGTATGCTAAGGCATGAGACGTGTGTCAGCGAAATTTGTTCCAAAACTACTTAATTTCGATCAAAAGCTCCATCCCATGACCATCGCTCAGGAGATGTTGAATGAAGTCAATAATGATCCTGATTTTCTCAAAAGGGTTATAACTGGAGATAAATCGTGGGTATTTGGTTATGACGTCGAAACTAAAGCCCAATCGTCTCCATATTCACCGGATTTGGCCCCCAGTGACTTTTTTCTTTTCCCAAAACTGAAGAGACCCATGAATGGACATCGATTTTCAACGATTGAGGAGATAAAAACTGCATCGCTGAAAGAACTCAAGGCTATACCACAAAATGATTATCAGAAATGCTTCATGATTGGAAAAAGCGTTGGCACACGTGTATTATATCTGAGGGGGATTACTTTGAAGGGGATAACATAAATATTGAGGAATAAATGAATATTTTTTGAGAAAACCATAAAGTCACCTTATTTTTTGAACACACCTCGTACGTAAGATTTTCCTTAGTACGGCAAATATGAAGTTTATCAAAATTTCAATACACCTTTCAGTTTTTATTAGAAAAACAATTAATTATAAAAGTAAACTTAATATAGTAATAAATAAAACAAACCTCGCTCAGCGAATAACACTGTTTGAAAGTGGAGATATTATAATCTCGCCCAGTAGCATTTACATTCCCGGTTCACAATGTACCTCTAACACTCTCAGTCAGTATTTGACACAGTAAGAAAAAGGAGATGTTACAATTTTACACTGCGAAATTGGTACGGGGTCAGGCCTTATATTGGTATACCGGATTACTATTGCAGATTGTAGCAGCTAGTTTGTATCCCACTACCCATCGCAGTATGAAAGGGGATAGCTTACAAGTTGTAAACTGTATAATTCACCATTTATAATTCACATTGGGAAAATATAAGTTCTACCAGTTTTTAAGTGAAAGCTCACAAAGAGAAGCAATAATTTTAGTAGCGTTTACCAACGCTATTCCATTCTACAATGTCAAACTGTAATAGCTGCTTTATGGGTTGCTACAAATGGTATTTCGACTAGTATAATTTCAGATTACTGTTTCACACTGCATTCAATACTATGAAAATTGCTCATTTCACAGTGGGTATGCTTTAAACCTTAGCTTTACTGTTCGAAATTGTACATCTTATACTCTACTATTTTCCGTGTACTTCTTCGAAGTTACAATTGCGTACTGAGTCCCGCGCAAGGTAAAATGCTGACGGGCAAGTTAGACATTAACTTGATTCTACCTTTCAGACAAATAGTTCCAAAATCAGAATAAGTGATGAAAGAGTGCCTCTAGGTGACAGGTAGGATGCACCTCGTAGCTCACGGTATAGATAATTTTTTGTAGGGCTTATTGCTGATCTTGCACGTGTACTTTGCCTAGTCACTGTGGGAACGACGACCTAACGTTTTTTTGTTAGTACAAAAATGCTGATTGAAAATTCTTTCGAAATAATCAATGTTGCGGGAAACGTGCAGTGTGCACTGTTTCTATGCAATAATTGATAACTCAGTAATTTAAGTGAGAGGCAATTAACTTAATTTAATGAAAGCTAAACCTAATCAACCATCTTTAATCCAAATTAGATGCGATATCCTCGATATTAAGGAGAAATCGGTCAAATTGATCATATTTCTAATCATTTATTTCCCTTCAGCATGAATTAAGGATTGTAATCAATTATTATAAAAATAAATTACACACACACACACACACACACACACACACACACACACACACACACACACACACACACACATATATATATATATATATATATATATCTGCGTGTAGTTAAGTTAGAGATGTTAAGTGAACTTTGACGATGTGAAGTTTCTTGACCCAGTTCAAGCAGTTCATCCCAAATGCTGTAACTGTGATTACTATTTATTACACAGCCACACAAAAAAAAGTGTGCGAATCTGGTAACAAGACACACGTATGTCTATGGATTTTGGGGCGCTTAATTCAAAGTCGGTATCAAAAATCATACATCACGCCATGGTTGAGCCATAACCTCAAAAATGACGAAAAATCATGCACTGAGGCGAATAAATTTCAAAATAATGCCAGTGATGCAAATTTTCACTTTAAAAACATGTCAGTACGCTGGAGTGGAGGAAGGTTCAATACAGTGTGTTCACTAGCATATGCAGATGATGCAGTGCTAGTAGCTGATGATAAAAGAGCTATGAATTTGTTGATCAGAGTGTTGGAAGACTATGTAAGTTAAAAGGGTTTAACAGTGAATGTAAAGATGAGCAAGGTGAAGTGTTTTAGAAATAAAATGGGTAGACGAGATTATGAATGACAGATTAAAAGGGTAGTGGTGGAGTAGGTGGATGAGTTTTGCTACATAGGATTATGGTTCGAAAGTAGAGAAGAAAGCGAGCCGCGTGTGAGAAAGAGATTAGAATGTGCGACTAAAGTAATGGGACAAACATGGGGTGTGGGAAAAAGAATAATTGAAAACTATTGGAACACGCGAGTTTCAAGTTTACATGATACATTTTTTACATGGTTTATGGGAGTCAGCTGGAACTGTCAAATTATATTTTGAGAGAGCAAATAAGAATAGAAAAAATGGTAATGAGGGAAGTGAAAAGAGCGTGGAACTTCGTAGAGACACTAAGAAGGTGATAGGGAACGAAGAACAGAATGATTGTATAGTATCTAGGTATTAGCAGAAAACTTGGATAGATGTGTTAGAGAGGTGTACAGGGGACGAACGCGGAGGGGAGTGTACAGAAGAGAGCATTAAATGGATTCTGAGTAAAAATGTTTAGGGGGAGGAATGGATGAAGAAGTTGTCGATCTGAGAGAGAGAGGGGGGGGGGGGAGAGCTGGCTGTACAGGGTAAAAAAAGCCAAAGCATGTTTTCGAAAGAAGGAGATTTACAAGGTAATGTTGTGGACTAGAGTTAAATTAGGAAATACATACCGATAAGACGAAATGGAAGCCCAGGCCGAACTCGCAAGCGCTTAGAAATAATAGTAATAGTTTAAGACGGTATAATGTGAATAGTTCGTAAGATAGTATAAGGCTTGTTTGTAACAATACATGTAATGGTTATGTAAAGACTCTCAAACTCGTCAAAGGGAGAGGCTATAAAACAAATAAAGAAGCTCAGTAACTTACATAACTCTAAATACCTGAAAACTGGAAATTCATACGTGCGGCTAGGTCCCCGATTACTGAAAAAAAATGACCTCAACTGTGTGAGCCAAGCTCGTAACGAAATTTTTACACGAAAGCAACTTAATTCTCAAACTGTGAGGAAGTCTTAAAAGGACGTATGTAAATACCGCGACCGTTTCTCGGCACCTGGCTGCCGAACGAACGAGAACTCGGCTTGTAAGTCGTCGAGCCCGTCGTCTCGTCTTCTATGGGAGAGTTTCCTCGTTAAGGTGCTGATTGGCTACTTACTAAGCGCTGTCCTCAAATTGGTTGCTTTCAATCTCGACCACTTTTTTCGCTCTTGGCGCCCGTCTAAGAGAAAATAGAGCGGCGGCTCAATTGGTAGTCTGTAACTAAATACAAACGTTATTATATTATATTACACATCATTACACGACATTGCACACGTACCTTCACAGATAATCTTAATGGTTCCTGTGCATGCATTTGCCGAATAAAACTGTAGATGAGCCTCCAAAGGAAGCTGTATGCAATTTCTGTACAGGCTCTAGCGGACCAAGTGAACGGAACGGCGACGTTACAGCATATTCTCATAGAGTTTAAATATTATCCTTTCCGTAACTTGCAAACAAACTGAATGAAAACAGCAAGATGAACATTTCAATTGCAGTAATTAGGCTCTTACGTTGAAATTCTTTTTAAAAGGTAGAACTACAAGACCTGCCATTAATATCTGCTGAAAACTCTCTAAAGTGCATCGATAATCGCTAAATTAGCATATCCTATTTACATACACTACGATGCGCTTCACTTAATGTTCAGCAAATTGTCGAATTAAATCCCGCCACGCCGTGCTCAGCGCTGAACATCCCGCCCGATGTATGGCGCAAGGAAAAAACTTCGTTTTCCATAATCCCACGGTCAAATACAATTTTTTTTCTTTAGAAACTCAAAACTGAAGATTTATTCCACATGTGTGTAAAATTTTAGCCCGGTCGCGCATGAAGAACACACAGGAATTTCTAATTGTTTACAAAAATTTTATCGAAAATGCGTTTTTAAACAAATAAGCAGAATTTTACTTATGGTTTTCGCAAGAAAATAGTATCCAAATGTTCATATAACAAAATAACGATCAAAGAATATTAAAAAATCATTCTAATTGTTTTTATGTGTTTTTAAATACTTTACGAATATATCGTTTATTTCATCATTTAGGTTGTTATGCAAAATTATACTGGGAGCTGCATTAAGTTTGAAGCATATCTTAGGGATCGCGTTTCTTGTATGATACCTCATTGAGGAATATCGTTA
The DNA here is from genome assembly GCF_010883055.1 of Belonocnema kinseyi. NCBI lineage: Eukaryota > Metazoa > Arthropoda > Insecta > Hymenoptera > Cynipidae > Belonocnema > Belonocnema kinseyi. Next base: position 140,305,840 of record NC_046662.1, read on the forward strand.
CTATATGCAGGTCAAAGCCCCATAATGTAGCCTTAGTTTTCATTAGGTGCTGTTTTACCTGAATTAAAACAACATAGTTTTTTAGCATTAAAGATTTCGGTTACGTACTAATTGAGCAGCACTTGCGGGAAGTCTTAATTCTCTTTTTCAATGCAAAGGAAAGTCCTGCTGAAAGTCAAAGATTTCTCTTGTAAACATACGGAGATTATATACCATCGATTAAAACATGTGAGTATTAGTTTCGAAAATTTAAAAATAGCGATTTCGCCACGAGGACAAAGAACAGCCAGGCCATCCAAAAAAGATGTAGGATGAGAAATTGGAAACGTTACTCGGTGAAGACCTGTGTCAAACGCAAGATTAGCTTGCAGAATGATTTTGAGTTGATCGTTCAACCATTTCTAGTCGCTTACATGCACTGGGAAAGGTCCAAACCTTTCCAATTGTGAACAGCTACTCCAACGGGAAAATCAGAAAGAATTTATGAATCGTATGGTTACTGGCGATGAGAAATGGATTCACTATGATAACTCAAAATGTGGAAAATCGTGGGTTAAACCCGGCCAACCATCAACATCAACACAAAAACCGAATATACATGAATCAAAGCTCATGCTCTGTATTTTTCGGGATCCGCAGGGTTTAGTGTACTATGAGCTGCTCCAAACTAACAAAACCGTTACGGACAATCTTTATCGGAAACAACTAATGCAATTGAGCCGAGCATTAAAGAAAACACGGCCGCAATACGAGCAGAGACACGATAAAGTTATTCTTCAACATGACAACACTCGGTCCCACGTAGCGAAACCTGCACAACATACTTGGAACCGCTAAAATGGGAAGTCCTACCTTACTTGCCGTATTCACCAGACATCGTGCCGTCTGATTACCACCTCTTCCGATCCATGAATCATGGTCTGTCTGAATTTCCTCTACGGATATTCATAGTATTCGAAAAGAAAAACAATTTATATTATTGATTTTTTTTATAAAAGCAAAATTTACCAGAGTTATATCATTTACAAAATTAAAAGAAAAAACATAGTGAAATGAACATTTTAAGCCAAATAACGCACGATATCAAAAAAACTCAAAAAAGAAAAATGTTTCTTCTTTAATGCCCTATAAGATTATTCTAACCACTTTTTTAATTTTCATAAAAAATCGAAAATTCAAATTTTGGCTGCACAAAAAATTATGGAAAATAAACAATCACATTTTTTCATTCAACTATTTCACAGTATTTCTATGTTTTACAATTATATAAATGTATCTTGTAACCAAAAAAAATTCTATTTTTTACGATAAAAACAAAAAACAGAACTATCAAAACGTTATTTATGACAAATTAATTCATTTTTAGATTCTCATCAGAGAAGGTATTAGATTTGTGCAAAATCCCCCCCCCCCACTTTCTGTCAAATATAAACGTTTTGAGATTACCTGAATCCAAAAAACAAGTTTTACGAATGTGTCTGTCTGTCAGTCTGTATGTCCGTCCGTGGATGGTTTTTTTGTTTGCACGATAACTTTCGAAAGAATGGACTGATTGGATTTTCCTTTGGTAAATTCTTTTACTACCTTAAAATGAAGGTCAAATTCATTAGACAGCTATTTTGGATACAAATTTAAAAAGTGAGCACATTTTGAATATTTTTAGGACCACTTTTTTTAAATTAAAATTTTTTCTCTATGGATATTCATAGTATTTGAAAAGAAAACAATTTATCCTTATGAATTGTTTTTGATAAAAATAAAGTTTACCAGAGTTATAGCATTTAAAAAATTCCAAAAAACACAGTATAACGAAAGAATGGCCTTTTTTCTATTTGAGATTCCCGGTGCTCGTCAATTACAAGAAAATGGGTAAAATCGCTTAAGTTGCATAAAGCAGCATTAGTTAAAGATATTCCAATATTGAAAAATATACAAACAAAAATTTGTTATCAACAAATTATTTCTTGAAAAATTTTTTTCTTCCATTTTCCATAAATACATGTTTTTTCAAGTTATGTTGCAAGAAATTGGAATCGAAACAATATTATATTAAAAAATTCCCCCTTTTATTTAGCAAAACTTATAATTCATTGATTATTCCTATGATTTTTTAAACAAATTTAATAAACAAATGCATTATTCGGCCGTTTGTTCGGTTTTTTTCAATGCCAGTCTTTTCAGTTAGGAACTTCATGACAATTTCAGCAAAATTCATAATTTTTTGATCAATTTTATGAGTTTTTAAAAACAAATTTAATAAACAAATGCATTATTAGGGCATCTGTCGACGGAAAAATTATTTCTTATTTCGATATCAGACTTTTAATTGGGATCTTCATAATAAATTTGGCAACATACATGATGAGTTGACAAATTTAATGATTTTTAAAAACAAATTTAACAAATGCATTATTCGGGCATCTGTGGATGGAAAAATTAGTTTTTTTTAGATTTTAGCCCTTTTAATTGGGAACTTCATGATTATTTCAGTGAAATTCATCATTGGTTGATAAATTTTATATTTTTTGAAAAACAAATTTAATAAACAAATGCATTATTCGTTCATTTTGTCGCTTAATATATAATATTGGAATATCTTGAGCTGATATAAGTTTATGAAACTTAGGCGATTTCATCAATTTTCCTGTTATTGACGAGCACTGTGAACGTGAAATAGATCAAATGGTCATTTTTCGTTATATTTGTTTATTTATGTTATGTTATGTTCTTTATTTATTTGTAAATTTATAAATGTCACTTTTTCCCACTGTGGGCCGGGAATGTGAATATGAGATCGTATAAACTCCCATCTAACACAGCGCTGCTAAAGGTTGGTTCAACTTCTCAGCATAAAAAATTAACCAGCTATGAATCTTAGTTCAAACTAATCCTCCCTCCCTTCCCCAAAACCTCGTTAATCGAAGTTTTGTGGGTCACTGAGGTAGGGATTTAATTTACAAGTAAAAAAAGTAGGGCTGATGTGTAGACCGTATGTGCTACGTTTATATCGAAAAAATATAATTGGAAATGAGTAAATTCAGTTTTTGAAAAACCGGCAGAAATTGCAGTAAAATGTTTAATAACAAACTTTTTCAAAGAATGCGCATTTTTTAAAAAGAGACAATGAAACTACGTCTGTTTTAATATCCATGCATGTTATGAATTGTAAAAATATACATTTATGGAAAAGATATACAAGTTAAAATACAGATTCGAGTGCGAAGCACGAGATACATGATGAGAGTGTATTCGTTAAAGCCAAAGGAGCTTTGACAAAAAAGAAGTCCCTATCACCAAATTAATGTTGTCGATATTTTCACCTTTATTCTAAAAAAATCTGTCACGAGTGTAAGGAATGGAAAAAGACCGAGCGCGGAGCGTGAGGTAAACAGTTTATAGAGCGCGCGGCGCGAGATAAATATATTATCGAGCGCGAAGCGCAAGAACCAACAGTCGTGCGCCCTAGACACGCTCAAACTTGCGCGCAGCACGCTATGAGAATCTGCCCGCGAAGAGGGCGGATTTTTGTAATAAAAATTGATACTTGAATATTACTGATAAATTAATTATTATTAAATTAAGTATTATTCAGTTAATAATTATTACTGATAAATATTCCACTAGACCCACAGTAATAATTTTCATTTTAAAAAAATTCGAAAGGAAATTATATTATATTATATTATATTATATTATACTCGACTGACTAACGTTCCTTTTCCGATTTCGAAAATCGGAGAAGATTCACCAAATTTGAAGGTGGGGGTAAAATCCAAGGCCCGAAGGCATTACAAGTTCCGATAATGCACGATGTAAAACGGAAAAGTCCGAAAAGGTTTTTCCCGGTACGGTCGCCGGTTTGCACGGTGAAATCCATTAACGCTTAGGTATAGAAAATTAACCCTAAATGGTCAATAGGTTGAAGGTACTGAAGATATTGCTGAAAGGAATGCCATACGAATTAATTAGTTAAAGAATTACCTGTTATGAATTTTTATATTTATTATTGTTTTTTTAGTGTGAACAACAAAATGTCAAACAAAATAACATCAAATCCCCGACAACCAAGAAAAATACCTGCGAGGCCAAAGTTAATACTTCCAGCAAGGGGTCAATACGGTGAATATTCACAAACACCCGTAGGATTTGTTGCTACTCCATACGGCCATTCGCCAATACTAATGACTCCTGTTTCTGGCCAAACGAGTGACATATATAATAAAAAAGCAAGCGGTTTTATGTTTACACAATTTCGAGGGATTAAGGATTTTACGAAAGCTGGATTAAGCGTGGGAGAAAAAAGCGCATTTTGGCTTTACGAAAAGGTACAAATAAAAGTCATAGTATTAATATTATTAGTGTCAATAAAAACGTTGCCGCCTTTAAAACATGTTCAAATTACGACGATATTTAGAATAGTATGTAAGGAGTCGGGGTAATTAATTTACTACACTACCAATTACGGGCAAATGGGGTCAGACTGAGCCAAATTTAGGTCTCAGGCAACCCTCAAATTTGGCGCCTAAAGTAGCCGTTCTCTGTCCTATAATAAAAATTAACTTGGTTATGTGTGGTGAGATGTCAACTCCGAGCCATGTAAATGCCTCAAGCTCCACTCGCTTTCTGAACAGTGATTGGCTGTCGATGTTTAAGGCGCGATTATTTAGACTTAAGAGTTTTTCTTTCATCAGAAGCGACCCCCCTCGTGGAAGCGTTAATCAGAATACACTTATAGTTTTGTAAGGAACGTTCATGTGTTGGAAAACTAGAAATATAAAGGTATATATACAATTCCCTTGATGTTCATTTTTAAACTAGGTTTTTCAATGACAGTACTGAGTTTTAGTACTGAGATTAGTACTGAGTATTCAGGGCCAGGTAGTTGACTTCCAGAATATTCAGTGCTAAGCCCCTTGAAGGACCATTTCGCTGGCCCCACCACCCACGCAAATTAAACTTTTTCGGCTTTAATTTCGCTTTAATTTGTTCAATTTCATGCAACCCACTTCAACTCCTAAAAACTACCCCCTGTACGGAAAATACTATGGCGGGACCAGCACACGTTTTGCTGGCCCCGCCATAGTATTTTCCTTAGAGGGGGTATTTTTTATAGGTTGAAGTTGGCTTCACAAATTTGAACAAATTAAGACGAAAATAATGCACCCATATAAAATAGATTTTGCACTAGTCGGGACCAGCGGTACGTTTCGCATGGCCCGCCATGGTGTTTGCCTAACAGGGGGTGGTATTTAAGGATTGTAGGTTGTTGCACAAAGTTGAACAAATTAAGATGAAAATAATATATCTATATAAAGTTTATTTTGGATAATGTCGGGGCCAGCCAAACGTTTCAGTGGCCCCGCCATTTTGTTTTCCGCACCGGGGGTAGTTTTTAGGGATTAAATTTGGTGGCACAAATTTGAACAAATTAAGACGAGAATGATACACCCATTTAAAGTTTATTTTGGACAATGTCGGGGCCAGCGAAACGTTTGGCTGGTTAGCGCGCGCGCACAATATGGTGATTCTGGCTGAGAGTGAAAGTGGACTGAACTTCATAATGAAAGGATTTGGAGAATATGAGAGAGTGAAAGACCTTAATATTAATGTAGCGAAAACAAACATAGTGTGTCTCAGGAAGAGAACGAATGACATAAATTATGGGTAGAAAATAAATGCGAAAATGTTGGAAATGGTAGAGGAGTTTTGCTGCTTAGGATTCTGGTTCGAAGCGGGAGGTAGAAATGATCTGCAGGTGAAAAAAAGGATGGAAAGGGCGAGTAAGATGATGAGTCAAGTGTGGGGGATAGAAAAAAGGCGACCTTAGGCTAATTGTTTTAATTTAATTTTTTCAAATTGTTAATTGTTTTCCTGATGAGAAATACGCGTTAAACTTCTTTTGGTTCAAGCCACCTCTAAATATCATTTTTTTAAGTGGATTTATTTTTTCGTAAATTTGAAAAAAGAAGGATGTTAACAAGAGCCTATTTATGGGCTGCGAGTGTCAAGGCGTCAAAGGAGAGTTACTTTCCTATACTAGAGGGGACAAAGACATTTCTTTTGTTGTGGGATTAGATAGAATGAGCAAAGTTCAGTGCATATTCACCCCGTAATGACGGGATGCATGTACACATATCCTCCGCTCCTATTTTAGAAACTTGTCGCTTGTTTTCAAGAAACTTGGTGTACAAGCGTTTTCAGTGGTACTATTTTGGATTTTTGAATCATAAATACGAGATTTAAGATAGCAGTTCCAACATGGCCGCCGTCAAAATGGGCTGAATATACAAATGTTTTATGCAACCCATAAAGGGCATATGACAAAGAGTATTCATAGTGCTCTTCTTGATTATGTGCAGGAAAGCTTCAAGCTCAAGGTAGCTGATTAAATGTGGCGGCCTTTGAAATATAATTTAATATTTGTGTTACATAAGTTTTCAATGGTATTGCCTTAGAACCTACATTCAAAACAATTCGAAACTTAAATTGCAAATTTTATTTGAAACGAATGGAATTCATATTAAAAAGATTTCTGGTAATTATCTTTTCTTTGGTATTTGATTGCAAATAAGTAGTTATACGAGGGTGGATTGATAAGTTTCCGGCCTGCCCAAGAGATGGCGCCACTAGGCCTGCCTTGAGGTGGCGTTCTATAGTACCATCCTTAGATAGCTTGTAGCTATAGTTTCAGCCCGATCGCCATGTTAGTTTA
>NC_046662.1:140312651-140315685 GCF_010883055.1 Belonocnema kinseyi
TTCTTTATAAGTTAAACTATAAACATCAAGATAATGCTGGATATACATTGATCCTCAGAAGAATCATTTTTGTTCAGTTTATTAATTCAAAACTCCAATACTATCCACCTTCTTTCCTGCACACCATAACCTTCGAATTGTCCGCATTTAACTCTAACCTGTTCTTGTCCAAGTATCGTCTCAACCTTTTCATCATCTCCTTTAAAGCCTTTTCGCTCTTTGCCAACAGCACTAGGTCATCTGCATATGCGAGTGACCATATCCTGACTCCTCCTACCCTAACTTCTCCTACCACTCCAATCGCTAGCTTACTTTCCATATCCGCGATCAAAATTGCAAAAAGCGTTCAGCTAAGCGGGCACCCTTGCCTCAACCCCCTATCCATCCAGAATTCCTCAGAGATTCCCTCCCCTCCACTCACCCTATCTTTCGTAACCTCATGTACCTCCCTTATCCTCTCAATCAGGCCCCTCTTGATAGCCTATCTGCTAACACCATCGCGTATATTTTGTACGCAGTATTTATGAGCGTAATTCCTCTATAATTTTCCTGCCTCTCCCTACCCCTTTTCTTATACAGTTGAACGATCAACTCCTCTCTCCACCCTCTTGGGAATCCCTCTCCCGTCCATACTTTTTCACTACCCCCTTCAGCCTCTGCTGATTGTGTACCAAACAGCCACGCTCCATTCTCTACCCCGTCTATCCCTGCTGCCTTCGATTTTATCAACTTCCCTATCTGCTTCTCAATATCCTCGTCGTTCAGCTCCTCTTCATCTACTTCTCTGTTTTTCCTGATCCCCTTATCTCTTTTTCGAGTATCTGACCACTGAAATGAATCCTTAAAAGATTTCCTCCATTCATCGCTCCCTATCTTCTCACTTATCCCCACCCCACGTTTCCTAAACCTATCAGCCCTAAACTCCTTCCTGATTTCTACGTACTCCTGCCTATCCGCGGTTCCTTTCTTCCACTTGCTGTACTTCTTTTTCTCCTTTCTCTTTATCATTTTACATTCCCTATCCCACCACGACTTTACCGTTCCTTTCTTCTTTTTCCTAAATACATTCTTTTGCACACAACCTTTCACTTTCTCTTGTAGATCCTCCCATATCTAGTCCACGGACTCCCCCTCAAAGCTAACTTTGCCCAAGTGCTCCTGATACTTCTCTATCGCCTCTATCGTCCATGACACCCTTTCCCCTAACAACCCTTCTTCCCCACCCTGCCTTTCGCCCGCCTCCCCCTGTATCCACAAAATCAATGACTGATGATCTGATTCCACCCTTCCTTCCACTGCGAATTTCTCTATCTCCTCAAACCCTTGCATTTTCATAATCATGTAGTCTATCACCGATACACCCCCTTTATTTGCATACTTGTATTCTCCCTCTTCGTCCCCTTTCACCATACCATTCGCCACCACACACCCTCTATCCTCCACCCAGTCTCTTAGAAACTCACCTTCTTTATTTATTATTTTATCCTTTGATTTTCTTTCAAAGCTCTCCCCTTCCTGGTACAGGCTCCCTTTCATTCCTTTCCATTCCATCCTTATCGCACAAAGTCACAAACTTATACAATACCCTTCCTATCTATACAGCCCTTATTTGCAAGCCCTCCCTCTCTCCCTCTCCATGAAAATCTTTCTCTCATCCATCATTAACCCCTGTTATAATTCCCCCACTAGCCCTTCCTTTCCTTTTTACTTTGATCGCCTCCTGTAGCCTCCACATATACCCCCCCGGCAACTTTTGCTCTACTCTATCCCATTCCTTTCTCCCTATCCACGTCTCTAGCAGCCCAATCACATCAAATTCCTGATTATACCTCCCTTCGCTCCTCTCCTTCCTGGCCTTGTCATTTAGCATTCTCTGAAAATCCCTTACCTTCCTCGTCAAACCTTGATTGAGAAAAACCTTATTGTCCTTTATCCTATTTCTGTTACGCATTACCCCTAATTTTTCTTTCCAGTTCTCCATTTCCACCACCGCCACTTCATTCTCCTTTCTCCCCTCCATCCTAACTTTCGCTACCTTGCCTTTAACCCGCTCTGTAGCAGCGCTCCCACCCTGTCCCTTTCTTCCCCGCTCTTAAGCTTAAATCCTCTCATCACTATATTATTTCTCCTATCTGCCTTCTCTTTCCTCGCCATTCTCAACTTCATTGTCCTTACCCTTTCCCTATCTGCTCTATCCTTCTTTTGATTCCTACGCTCTCCCACTTTCTCTTCTATCATGAGCTCCACTTTCTCCCAAATACCTTGTTTCTCACCCTCCCCCCTGTCTACTGCTTTCATTCCCGACCTGCCCTCCACCTTCTCCAGCCTTTTTTCCGCCCTTTCCTTCAACATCCTAATATCTTCTTCCATCTCCTTAAACTTATCCGCTTTTCCATCCTTACCGACACCAACTCCGTCTGCAATCCCTCTACTTTTCCCCTCAGCTCTTTTACTTCCTTTCCCTATCTATTATCTCTTACCCTCAGGTCCTCCCTCATACTTTCCATCTGCTCCATAGCCCCCCTTACGTCCTCCCATAACCCTCTGATCTCACCTATCAGCACCCTTTTCTCTGTACTCTCTTTGCTTTCCATTTTCCTCTTTGAGAGACCCTCCCCCTTGTTTGCACTGGACGCTCTCTCCCGATTCTTCCCCCTCCCTGACGCGCTACTTGACAGCGGGCACCGCGCAACTGACCGTCGTGTCCCTCTGGAAATTTCCTCCCCGTCTACTTCACTACCAGCACTGCCAGTACTCTCGCTGTCCACCTCCCGCTCGTCCGTCGGTAACTGTAACCTACCCATACACAAAAGTACTCACTGCCGCCCACAGATGACTCGTAAGACTGTTGCCGCTTACCGCCCTAAAATTTCAATTTCTTTGCTCTATTACACCTCTCACATCCCCTTTAGCCACCCTATTCTCACCTCTAACATCCTCCATCACTACAAGAACCATCCTTGCCCGCCATGAAGGCCCAAAAACCTAAACACGAAACTAGCCCGCTCCCTTGCAAACCTAACCTCACTTTCCT
>NC_046662.1:140315695-140316261 GCF_010883055.1 Belonocnema kinseyi
CTCCTAATTACATGTAAATTAATTTCTATCTTCCCAATGTACCCCTCGAAAACGTACTCACCTCCTAGACTTCCAACCTCACATTCCACTCGCACCTTCAACACAAACTTTGTAAAAATTTCTCACCGCCTGTTACTGCACACTTTCTCATAAAGGAATGATTGAAATTAATCACATTAATGGACATAACTGCAATTGCAATGTCCGCCAACGTATTATAGGATGCTGTTCTTTTATTTCCACCTTAATCTAATTTCTTTGTAGGACTCGCTTTTCATATACTCTCTTAAATCTCGCTCAAAAATTGAGTAGTTATTTCGATGAGCATTCTTTATCAGAATCTGAGGACGATACCGGAAGGCAGAAGGCTATCGTAAAAAGATGAGCAAATATTTTCTGTTGCTTTAAATAAGTTGATAGGATGTGAATCCTTTTGAATATCTTTTCTAGAGCTTCATGATTCACCGACGTACGAGGGTGGATTGATAAGTTTCCGGCCTGACCAAGAAAAACAACGTTTTTAAGAATTTTTTTTTTATTTCTCAACATAATCTCCTCCAAGGCTG
>NC_046662.1:140316361-140318644 GCF_010883055.1 Belonocnema kinseyi
ATTGTGCCTTTGAATGTAGGTCGTTCCCGCGTGTGTTGGACAACTAGATAGTATGTGAGCTAAATGCTCGGGGTGCGCATGGCACGCCCTGCAGCTATCATCTGGAATGTCTTGGCTCAAAATGTGGCGATGGTATGTTAAGGTAGAAATGACACCGTCTTGGCAAGCAAAAATGAAACCCTCTGTACCAGACTTCAATCCGGGCGATTTAAGGAAAGAGAACGTTAGCTCACAAGACACTGACTGAATCTTCACATTTCTGTGGAAGATACCGTGCATCCACTTATCGAGGAGCTGTTCACGAAAGTTTTCCTTTGTGCTTTCTTAATCCGGGCTTTCAGGAGTGAGTACTCGAGAAAGATAAGATTTGATGCATTTTGCTCACCCCTAATACTGAAGTCAAGTCCGAGTATTTCAGCAGCCTCCCCCGCTGCTTTGTACAGAAATGCTCCTTTGCCCACTTCTTCGTGATTTCTGACCATTTTAAGAGGAGGGTCTCTTCCATTTGCAACTCTATGTGCTGTACCCAGAATAATCCTGTTGTAAAGACATTCAAGAATCAATATTCCGCGACCCCCTTGATGGCGCGAGATGTACAGTCGCGGAACGGAAGCCTTAAGATGCATGCTTTTGTTCATGTGCATAACCTTTCTTGTCCCGATATCAAGAGAGCTGAGCTCGATCTTCATCCATAGAACTACTCCAAATGAATAGAGTAGTACCGGGACGCCCAGGTTTGTATAAGTCTTTCCAGCGCAAAGGTGTCGTATGGCGCTTCTATCAACGAGCTCAGGACCTTCAGGGATGCCATTAAGTTTTCCTCGCTTCAAATAAACCTTGACGCATTTGTCTAACCCAAATTCCATTCCAATTTCCTTAGTATATCATTCGACAATCCCCAGAGCTAGATGCAGTTGCTCTCTGTTTTTAGCATAGATCTTAAGATCGTCCATGTAAAATACATGAGTGACCTGGTACTTTCGATCTGCAGGTTTGCCGCACAAGAATCCGTCGGAATGGCGCAGATCTAGAGATAGTGGCAATAATGTAAGGCAAAAGAGGAGTGGGCTCATGGGGTCGCCCTGAAAGACACCTCTCTGAAACGTGACCTTGTTAGTTGTCACACGATTTTTGCATCTATTGGATGCCTGTCCGCGGTTGGTCTTAGTGTCGCCTCTCTTTCTTTTCTGCCGGCTTGTTCTAGCTGTGATAGAGTAGGCGTTCCGCTTACATAGCCCCTTTTACGGATTAGTTTAGCATGGTTTCGCAGACGTTGCTGCGAAAAGTGCGATAGCTCCGGGTGTTACTCGCACCACAGAGCATGCAGCCGTGCCATGTAACCCTTTCACGGGCCACACTCGCATCGTAGCACTCTAGCAAGTCGTGATTCAGTTGCTCTGTCCACCCAAAGGTCGCGAGCTCACGCCAATCTATCGCACTGAATCCATTTTCATTGGCTCCCTCAGCTCGACATTGGTCGGCATTGTTGGCCGACCCATTTATGGGAGCCCTGCGCGTTCTGTTGTTTTAAACCGCACTTACTACAACTATGTTTGGTGTTGTCGTTGCTGTTCCCACGAGAAGCTAGGGAAAGGGGTTCGTCAACCCTTGTAGAGCCACGCATGCAAGGATAAGGCTGCATACCCTGAAAGGTCGCCCGGTTTCCCAGAGTCACCATTCTAGACACCTCACCCAAGTGCCATTCAGCTTTCTGCACGGTTTTTACACCTACGCTTGGGGGTTAATTCCTTCGGGACCACCCCTGGACTATTGTCCGCGACTGCCTATTTATTTTTGTAACCATATTCAGCAGAAACCCTTGGTACAGGGACCCTCTATCCACAACCCGAGGACGCGTTTGGTGGCTTTGTCATAGGCCCTTCGGTTTGATTCTAGAGGAATTAAAACCGAACCGAAGGTCCAGCGCGTACACAGTCCCGACAAACAAAAATTATACGCCCTTATATATCCACATTAGGGATATTCGCAAGGGTCAGCTCAGCCGTAGTGCAATGGAAGAGCCTCGCCCTGGAGGAACCGCCTTGTTGATCACGGTAGCCTCTGCGCCAGGTCCGGGCTTTCAGGAGTGAGTACTCGAGATGGATTAGATTTGATGCATTTTGCTCAACCCTAATACTGAAGTCAAGTCCGAGTGTTTCAGCAGCCTCCGCCGCTTTGTAGAGAAATGCTCCTTTGCCTACTTCCTGGTGATTCCTGACCATTTTAAGAAGAGGGTCTCTTCCATTTGCAACTCTATGTGCTGTACCCAGAATAATCCTGTTG
>NC_046662.1:140318744-140329519 GCF_010883055.1 Belonocnema kinseyi
CTTAGTGTCGCCTCTCTTTCTTTGTTACCGGCTTGTTCTAGCTGTGGTAGAGTAGGCGTTCCGCTTACATAGCCCCTTTTACGGAGTAATTCAGCATGGTTTTGCAGACGTTGATGCGCCATGCACACGCCGAGCATGTAGCTCACATACTATCTAGTTGTCCAACTCACGCGGGAACCACCTACATTCAAGGGCACAATGCGGCACTAAGAGTGCTTTATTACCATCTCTGTCACTCCTACGGCATTCACCTTAATATCGCTCCTCTAAATGCTCCTAGGGAAATTGAGTCAATTGTCGAGAATGGGAAGTGCCGCATATACTTGGAACTTTATATGCTCGACAATTGTTTCTGTTGCTCACTCGAGGCCTGACATGGTTTTGCTTGACTTCGAGAAGCAAACCATGTTCGTTATCGAATTTTCGGCACCAGCTGACAAAAACATCATAGCCAAGGAGAATGAAAAGAAAAAGAGGTATCGAAACCTTATAAGGGAGTTGCAACGATTGTACCCGGAATCATCTGTTAAACTGATCGTCCTTATCATCGGCGCTTTTGGAGGTGCCAAGCTTTCACTTGCTAATGGCCTAAAAAGCATCCCTGCGTGTCAACAATATTCTAGAACACTTGCGGGAAAAATGCAGAAGGCTCTCGTCCTTGAGTCGCTCCGTGTTCTTAGCGTGCACGAGGCTTTTGCTGGATCGTCGTATTGATTCCTTTACAGACTGTAACCATACTGTTCGCATACCTATATAACTTGCGCTGCATACATTTACGTGGAAGGATAGTTTTTTGGAAAAATTATAATTAGGGTAAAATTTGAAAGTGTCAAGTAATTAATGGAAAGTTCTAAATTATCTTTATATTGTTCGATGCGGTTTTCCAACCTTTAAAATATTTTTGATCACAAGGGGTAGGTATATAGGACCTATGAATAGTTTTTGAGCCACTTATTACATGTCATCGGAGAAAAAAAATATCTCCACTAACAGTGGTTCATGAATTTTATTATCTTAAATGGTTTTTATCTACATATGTTAGCACCGCTGCATACATTCACATGGAAGGGTAGTTTTTTAGGTAAATTATAATCAGGTGAAATTTTAAAGTGTCAAGTAATTACTTTGAAATTCTAAATTATCCTTACATTGTTAAAGGTGGGTTTCCCACTTTTTGAACGTTTTTGATGGTGGGGGGTAGGTATGTATTACTTAGGGGTAGCTTTTTAGAGCACGTATTATACTTGATCGTAAAGAAAAAAAGAGCAAAATGTATCCTATATCAATGTTTGCTGAATATTATTAGTTTTTATACGTTTGATATAAGTATATGTAAGTTCCGCTACATAATTGTACGTGGAAGGCTAGTTTTCTGGGGAAATTATAAGAGGGCTAAATTTTGGAGTATTAAATAATTATTTTAAAGTCCTGGAACATTTTTGCGTTTTTAAGGTTTCTTTTTACACTTTTAGAATTTTTTTGATCACGAGGGGTAGGTGTGAACGACTTAGGGGTAGTTTCTGTGAAACACCGAAGTTTAAGGTGAAACGGTAACTTCCTTGAAATAGTTTCAGCAAAACCACTCGCAAAATAATACATAAATTCAAATTTTGTTTTTTTCACTGCCAAAAATAAACCAAAATCTATAGATGGCCTCTCTTTAAAATACATTTTTTTCATTTATTTTTTTATTTTCATTAACAAAATCTTAGATTATCTAATTCCGAAAATTTCCGATTCTCCAAATTGGAGAAGCAGGCCAAGCGGAAAGTAATAATGAACATGATATCAATCATAAAAGATCGAATTATTAATTTATTTAAACAAGGCTTTGCTTGAATCAAAGTAAAGTAAACCAGGAAGAATTGTGCGAAAAACGGGTTTTTTAGTTGGTGGATTTACAGCCAGTCGCCACTACTTATCTTTTCTTGTTACGTAGAACGGTAGCTAGGTACATTAATAAATTTTATTTATTTCAGAATCAATAACCTTGTACTAAATAGTTCAATATTTATGTAATCCATTTTTAACTTTTATTTTAAGTAATGAAAAGCAAAATCTAATTTGAGTATATTCTTGCGAAAACTGTAATGTCGGTAAAATGTGGGAGTATATACCTGCGTATAAGTTATATAATGATATTGCTGCTTTTTCAAATTTATTAAAGTATTTTGATTTATTTTCAGTGGAAAAATATCATACTTTTACAATTTATAGTAGATCAAATTCTGTAGGATTCTGTAAGAAATGTTTTCTTTCGGCCAAAACTCTTGAAAAATAATGCTAAAATTGTACTGTTGTTTCCTAAATGTTTATTGATATACTTTTCTATGAAGCCGGCTTCTCTCAAAATAAAATTATATTCGAAAGAACACTTTTAATATGAATGAGATGGAAGTGATTATTCATCAATTGATCCCTTGGTATATTTCTGTAAAAAAGGTTTTTTTGCCAAAAAACTGGAAAAATAATTCAAAAATTGCACTTTTGTTTATTAAATGTTTATTGGTATACTCTTTTATAAGGCAGGCTTTTCTCGAAATCAAATTATATTCGAAACTACTCACTCAATATGAATAAAATGGAAGTGATTATTCATCCATTTATCCCTTGGTAGATTTCAGTAAAAAAGGTTTTTTCTGCCATAAAACTCGAAAATAATGCAAAAATTGCACTTTTGTTTATCAAATGTTTATTGATGTACCCTGCAAAATTTCCGAAAAACAAAATAATCCGAATAGGAAATTCCAGGAATTGAAAAATAAACAAGTTAAAATTCTCCAATTTGAAAATTCCGAAATAATAAAAATTCCTACAGCTTATAATATTACTGAATTTGAAAAACACGGACAATAGAAAATTTACGATATATTATTTCATATTTACTCATCAAGAATTGTAAAGAGTTTCTTGTAACCGCAACAGTTTAAACTGTTCTTAATATGAGGGTGAAAATGTTAAAATCACTTAGCATTTCGTAAATGTCACAATGGAATGGAGGTTAATTCGACGGTTATCCTTCAGTAAAATAAACCTTTATTCCCTCGTATTACATACTGTACGACATGTAAAATCCACTGAACCGAGATTAAAATCGTAATACATTGGACATTACCGAAAGATCGTTACATGCTAACGATCCGATTGGTTTACTTAGCTCGCCCCTAAAGGGGCAATGCAACCTATCCGCGCGGAGCGCTGGGTAAATTCACGATGCGATCGGCAATGAATGGATTGCCTCACCTAAAAAGAACATTCCTTTTTTAAAATTCTGTAACAGTTGTCATATAACTCCATATTCCCACTTAGCAAGGAAGAGGTTTTATAAGAAATAATACAATTTCGGATGGCACGACCTGTTTACAGATCGCGTACACTTGAGAGCCCTGGCGGACCGAAAAAACCGAATGAAGCCTCTACAAAGTAGTAAAGACCCCATTGAGTCCCCATTCGGTTCCTTTATAAAAATCTCGAAAAAAAACAGTAAAATCAACTTTTAAATTCTTGAAATTCGGACTCTACGTTAAAATTCCCTATAGAAGGTCACGGAGTTATCGCAATAGTTTTTTTTTCAACGGTAAAAACATTGAAAAAATAAAAGACGTATAACGTCTGTTGACAGTTTCTGCTAACATGTAGATATGAGGTAAATGCGAAAACTTTTGTTGTATGCCGCGTTGGCATGGGCGCGTATTTAGCAGTAGTTCCCGCGGTCGCCACCCTTAGTTAAAATGCATTTCAAATATTTTATAGATCGCCGCTCGGGTTATAGTGTAGTGATTATAACATGCGCTTACTTATTAATTATGTTTCAGCAATACTTTTTCACAATTTATAGTACTGTTTCAACTGTAGTCTACACCGATAACATAATTTAGATCTCTTTATATTATTTGTTAAAGTGACATGATAATTCGTAATTGCAGCATCCAGGAACTGTACAGAATAGCGACTGTATCGGTTAAAACTACACGAAACCAATATTCCTTACTCATTAGGATACGCTGCACAGGTGTGCGTGAATCAACAATACCTCTCCACTTATTTATTATGGCTCTTACACGCCTTGGATTTATTAACAAACCTCGCCATCCAAATAATCTAGTGAAAATCGAAAAATCTTTCTCTTTCGCGCAAATAACAGAAACATAAGCTCTTCTCAATTCTAAATTATCTATGTTACTATTCTCATCATTGCTAAGAAACTTTTCTTCAGGCGATTCTGATTCGGGATGATATAAAAAATCTGGACTATTAAACCAACGGGAATCGACTTGCAAATAATAGTTTGAAAAGCGAGTTGCGCCATCCGCGGTGTTTTGAGCTGTAGGCACCCAACGCCACTCAGTATTTTCCGCAAGCTCTCCAATTCTCCCAACCGGTTTGCAATATACACGAGCTGCGTACGCGGCTTAGATTTTATCCAGCGAAGAACTGTGCTCGTGTCCGACCACAAAAAACGCTGATCCATTTTAAGTTCAAGCTCTTTTTCAATAAATTTAGCTAAACGTGCCCCGAGTAGTGCAGATTGCAATTCGAGACGTGGAAATGATAACGGCTTTAAAGGCGCGACTCTACTCTTAGCCATAATTAATGAAATACGGAAATCGTTTGAGAAGGTAAAGTTAAATTCTTTACTGTAACTGCACCTTTAATTTCAAAACTACCATAAGATCCCGATACGAAAAAGTTTACTTCTTCAGAAGCATTCAAAGCAAGTTTTTCATTATTTATTCCAGTCAAAGATAAATTTATTTTTAAACCTCTCACGCCTACGGCGCGAACTAATTTTTGATTAATTACAGTTATAGTGAACCTTCCTCAAGCAATGCATATGTGTCAATATTTTTCTCAAGGCCAAACAAAAGTATCGGTAAAATTTTCAGTAAAACATTTGTATTTTTTTATCAAATTTCCGGATCGCGCTGAGCTGAAGCAAAATTGACATAATCATCTGTCGTTTTTTCGATATTTAAATATTCATTTGCTTTCTTTATTTGAGAAGTTTTTTAAGACGTTCACGAGCAAAATATACGCACTCCGATAAGCGATGGTTTTTTTATTACAAAAAACGCACTTAAATGTATTATCGTGATATCATGATAACTAGCAGCATATACATTTCCACTTTTCGTATTACGTACAAATTTCATTGAACAATCCGATCTTTGTGAAATACTATCATTTGCATCAAAATCAAACACACCACCCAAAACAGCTAATTTCGCTTCAGAATTCAAAAAATCTCCGAGCTTTTCTAATCCTGACTTTTCTAAATTGAAGCCATCCGCATACCTATTATATGCATATTGCAAGGCAGTATGTATTTTGCTTCCAACTAAACGAACTAGTTCAGGATTATACAAATAACCGGGTAAATTCAAGGTTTTAAAAGCAACGGTAGATTGTTGCATTTTCGTCGCAAATTTTTTTAGGTTCATTTTCTCGGAATGAAGACTTGGTAAATTTTTTAAATCCTGAACGATCTTTTCTGCTATAGTCTTTTGATTGCCGTAATGTAAATCAAGGGTATTCATAATAGCATCTGCGTTGCAACTCGTAGCAGGAAGAGTGCTTACCGCTTCGCGGGCACTACCTTTCAACGCACTGAATAAACGTGATATATTTTCGCGATCAGTATAACCTCCGTTAGTCGAAGATTGCTCGTAAGTTTCTTTTAAATGCATCCATTCGAGAGGATCCCCAGAAAAAACAGGTAAACTTTTCGAAGTTGTCAAACGATTCAAAATACGCGAAGTTCCCTCTAACAAAGTTTCTCGTATAGCATTAATTGGTTGTTCAAGCACACTTAAGAAACGAGAAGTCGGATCGCTATCACTTACATTGTTTTTAAATTGGTCATTTCTCACCGATAACGTAGAGCTGCTAGACAGTTCTCCTTTTCTCGTGGATCGACGTGCCGGAGGATTGTTGGTGCTGAACTCGCTTCGCTGCTCGTTGTGAATTTCACCATGAGCGACGTTTTCTACTGATGGATCGATCGTTGGCAGTGGATCGTTTTGAATATGTTCGTTGACGACGTCTTGAGCTTAGCTGCGTTGAGTTTTTGCTGCTTTCGTTGATGCACGCCCACGTTTAGCCGGTGTTTGATCACTCGTACTTGCGGCCGCAGCCATCCTTCGCATCGGTGCTATTCTTACGATTCAAAAATATATAAACAAAGGTTTTGTTGATTAGTATGTTTTAAAAAAAAGAACCTCAATCCCAGATTTCCGGGAAAAAAATATGCCGGGATTTGGCACCAAAAATTGTTAGGAACAAACTCTGGGATTAATAAAATGAACAAATAAAACCGAAATTAAATTTTGAAACATGAACTTTTTTAAGAAAATCAAACTCTGTTGCATAAAATTATGAAATATATTCAATAAAGTGAACGTTGAAAATTGGTGAAGGAAAAACCATTAGACTGAATTTAAGAATTAAAGTATACGAACGGACTAAAAATCATCGAAGTACCAATAAGTAAGCGATACAACTTAAACGTACCTTACGATTCAAAGATCAGAGAGCAAAAACCTTGACCCTAGTTCTTGCCTTAGTTTTATTTAATTAAGAACTCTTTATCTCCTACAAAACTTCCTTCTTTCGTTCTCTGACTTACTCATTCATTTTTATATGCGTTATACTAATTCGTGCACTTTAGTACGTGTCAAATCTCGCGGCTTGGTCTCGTAGCCTACTGGCCACGGCCAGACAACAAGTACCATAGGCATGCAAGCATAGTGCGTGGGGGTGGGACTGTGAGCTTCGGGGAGTAAATGAGTAATAAGTGCGCTGGCCAGCTTATGAGTGTGTATGTGTATTTTACGTGTAGCATGCGTGAACATAAGCGTCTAACCGTGCACGTGAAAATTCTTCTACCTCCTTAAAATGGAAATTTCTTTGATTTTCCGGGGTAGAAACAAGGCCTCAGGTTACCCTAAGCACATAGCTACGGCTTCTAGGCAACGGTTTTTACCGTGAACTAAAAGACCAAGCGCACCATCTATATCTTTTTAACTTTTCTATTCGTTATGTTAAATAGCAACCATTTCATTCAAAAAATAGTTAAATTTTCTACTTTTGATTTTTCAATTATTGATCGACTATATTGATCTCTAATTTTTTATCACTTTGTTATTTCATCAATATTTTGTCATTATGAATCGCTTATCGTGCATGAAGACACAAACTTATTTTACTTATATGTAAATTGTCAAGCTTTGTTTCATCCATCAAGTTTAAAAAATTGGTTTTATCATTATCTTCACCGTAATGTTCACATACCTGATCAAATTTCAAATTATCAGGTTTTTATACAAGTTCTCTTCAAACATTCAATGTTCAACATTTTACATTTCAAGATTTAAAATTTAATTTGTCTATGAACATTATATTGTTTTAACACAACTTTTCTTGCACACACATGAAATTCACGTAAAGCTATTCCTTAAAAATGTTTTACACATAATCAAGTTAAGAACTATTGCGTCATTTTTCATATTATTAGTTCTCGTGTCGACAGCAAATCGAAACCTTCTTATAGTCAAGTAAAATTAGACTTTTTTCCAGAAAAAATTGATAAAGTTTTGATACCTATCGTACGTGGTCCCATATGGCATCCGAATCAAATATCAAAAGAGTTTCCCTCTGGCCCGTGGGAGGAAACACCCTTAAATCTAACAAACAACCCCAGAAAATTTATTTTTGGTGATTATTTCGAAAAGCGTGCATCTAACGACAAAAATAGTCTAGTACAAAAAAATATTAGATAAAATTCTAAATAGAAGTGTTTTATGAATTTTTGTCCTACGGGTCACCGTTCCCGAGTAATTTACCCTCCGCGTAGGGGATGAGTTTTAGCTCGAAGTCCGCACGCTCTTTCTCTTGCATATATCTCGAAAAGGGGTGGTTTCTCGCACTAGTAAAAGTAGTAGTAGTAGTAGTAGTAGTAGTAGTAGTAGTAGTAGTAGTAGTATTCTCTTGCAAATACCTCGAAATGGGGTGGTTTTTCGGTGAAACTATACATGACTTAAATTGTAGAGCAGACAATTATATATAAATGTTTTCAAATAATTTTTTTTTTTAAACAATTAAAGATTATATCATTATTTTTCTGAAAATGGATCAATGACTAATATCCACACCACCTGTGAGGTAGAGCTTGTGGTGCGTTTTTTTTTTGTGGTTTCCCCAGGAGGCCTAAGCCACTGCACACTTTCAAATATTTGTTTAAATGTTTTTGAAAAGTATTACTCGTCATAATCATCAACTGTATCTGGGAGTCTATCTATAGTTTCTTCATTAAGACAACCTGTACCTTGACAATTTAGACACATTACGGAACATTTTAGTCCAGCTTTTATGCATCCACAACGTTTACCGCATCCCATTTACATGAACAAACGATTTACTTCATTATGTGAGATGGAGCTGGTACCTTAATAGTATAAACTGGAAATAAACTATTTTCATCTCTCTTACAACCCCACAGTTCTGGTTCTAAAAATTTTGCTCCCCATGTTTGAATCTGATGATAGGCTCGATAAGAGTGTTGTCGAGCAGTTTCGAAATTTGGAGGCACAGTTAGAACTGTATTTTCCTGAAATGAAATTTCAGGTAAAATATTTTTCAAAAGACGCTGTTGACATTAAACACTTTTCGTACTGGCTTCATTTAATGAATAACCGTCAAATACAATAAGAACGTGGTTGCCATAATGTTTGCGAATAAATAGTACATATGTATTGTAAATTTCTGCAAACGTGGTATTCTTTGGCCATACTAAACGATAAATAAAATTGCCCCCATCTAAAACATATTTACATCCTTCCAGGTGTTTATAATGCTTCTCAAGAGAGCCATATATGTTGTACAATGATGATTTTTTATCTTTCTCATTAGGCCTTTCTCACTGAAAATAGAAAGTGGAAATGATGACAGTTCGTAATTAAAACACGATTTCAAGTCTTCCTTTGCTTTCACGGTGCAAATTATTCTTTGAAGTAATTGAGAAGTATCAATTTCTACGACATCATTGGCAACTTCTACAGTGGAATTTGACGCGGAGATTGCTTTTGATTTATTTTTGCGTTCTATTGTAAAATCCACAAACTTTTTCCACTATATTACGACTTCTTTCAGTAATATTTCGCCAATTTGTGCGGCTTCGTGACAATTTATGTCTTCAGAAGCAACAATACCACTCGATATGGACATTAGATCTTCGGAACAAGCAAATTGAAACTGTTGTTGAAGCCATTCGAAGAAAGTTTGGACATCCTTTTCGTCTTTTTTAATTCTCGAATCCCTGAGTTCAATATGTTGAAAACTATTACTGCTGGTAATCCCGCAGAACTTTTCAATATTTTCGCAAACATAATACGCTACTGGCAAACCAAAAATCCATTTATTTAAAACACTTTCTGTAAATCCTCGCTCATGCGTAATTCCTCCGATGCTTTTCATGTGCTTCATTAAAGTTTGTTCAATTACCATGTCTGACCATATCCCAGACCAAAATTTGTATGTACGTCTAATTGTAAAAAAGCCTTTGGTTGTAAAGGTATAGAACTCTGCTTTCGTCATTTTTAGATGTAGTGAGTTCATATCTTGAAGATACAATGGCAAGATTTAGCATGCAAAAAAATGTCCACTTGCAGGGAAAATCGGCAACATACTTCTAATGGAATCTAAGTGGAGTTGCCAATTCCCCATTCGCTCTGTCTGAATAAAGTGCAATGCAATAGTTACGAGATCAAAGTATTGTATCCACGACTTGGCTGTCTTTCCTTTTAAACGTAACACGTCCAGCTGGATTTTTTAACTTGCTATGAATTTCTTCAATAACATCATAATTTTGTACAGAATCGAAACTTGGAGGTATGTTTTTAAAATCTGCAAAAACATTTCGACAGTGCTGAGCCTCAGACTCGTCTAGATTAATTTCAGAAAAAATTAATTTCGATAAAGCACAGTATGTTAACAAATGCGCTCGAATGGATCTTGTATAAGCTTGACCTGTCAACATATGAGGTACAGATGAGGAACCAAAAACTTTCGCCCATAAATCTGAAAGCCCACTGCCTCCCATAAGGTAACCTACCGCTCCTAGATAAGAGAGAAGAAGATGAAAGCCCCCTAACCTCATAATAACATTGGAAAGATCATTTTGGGTTAAAGCCCAAAAATCATATCGGGTATTTTCGAGGAGCCCAAAAATCAGAGACTCTATTTCCATTAAAAAATCTTACAAAAGCTTATTTGCAGACAAAGTTGTATTTACGTGGTAGAGAGGGGTTGATTTTTTACGTTAAGGGTTAAAGCCCAAAAATCATATCGGGTATTTTCGAAGAGCCCAAAAATCAGAGACTCTATTTCCATTAAAATTCCTACAAAAATTTATTTGCAGACAAAGTTTTATATACGTGGTAGAGAGGGGTTGATTTTTGACGTTAAGGGTTGAAACCCAAAAATCGTAGCGGTTATTTTTTAGGATCCAAAAACCAGAGACTTTATTACCATTGAAAAAATCTAGAAAATTTGATTTTTTGACAAAGTAGTATCTACGTGGGTTGATTTTTGACGTTAAGGGTTGATGCCCAAAAATCGTAGAATGTATTTTCGAGGAGCCAAAAATCAGAGACTGTATTTCCATTGAATAATTCAAGAAAAATTTATTTGCAGACAAAGTTGTATTTACGTGGTAGAGAGGGGTTGATTTTTGACGTTAAGGGTTGAAGCCCAAAAATCGTAGCGTGTATTTTCGAGGA
>NC_046662.1:140329619-140331147 GCF_010883055.1 Belonocnema kinseyi
TACGGCCTCTTGATTGACAGCATGTCTGATAGAGGGGCCAGGATAATCGATGAATTGGGTATGTATTCTTTTACCCAATTGCATATGCCGAGGAAGGAACGCATTTCCTTCCGAGTGCGCGGCGGGGCAGCGTTCTTTATCGCTTCAACGTGCCCGGTTTGCGCCGAGTTACCTTCCGTACTGATCATGTGTCCCGGGTACGGGAGGGTGGTTTGCCCAAAGCTACATTTAGCTGGGGCGACTGTCAGGCCGTAGATAGCCAATCGCTCGAAAACGAGAGACAGATGGAGAAGATGTTCTTCCCAGTTCCTCGAATATACGACGATGTCGTCGAGGTACGCAATTGCGTGCGTACCCCATTGTTCCGCCAAGACTTGGCGCATTAGATTTTGGAAAGTCCCAGGGGCGTTTTTGAGGCCGAACGGCATCACCCTAAACTGGAACTGTCCTCCCCCGGGCGTAGAGAAGGCGGTAGTCAATGCAAAATCGATAGTCACCGTCCTTCTTACCGGCAATGACTATCGCAGAACTGAAAGGCGAGGTCGTTGGCTCGATGATTCCGTCGCGAAGCATCTCGCGTACTTGTATGTCAATGTATTGACGTTTGACGCATTGAGCTAAAAATGCCTCCGGGTCCTCGTGATCGAGGCCGGCGAAAGTTGGCAATGGTACGTCTGGTGTGCGAATTGCTCGCACCAATGAACGCCAGTCAGCGAGTGGCGTATTCTGTATTGTTGCCGCTGCAGTGGGAAGTTGTGGGCCTGTGCCGAGGAGTGACGCGGTGACCCCAGGCAGGGCTGGTGTAGCCGTGTGCAGCGACGCGGCCATAGTCTGTGTCGTGGCTGCGATATGCAGCGCCGCGGCCATCGGCTGTGTCGTGGCCGCAGCGATATGCATCGACGGGGCCATAGGCTGTGATTGTGCTGTGTGTACAACGAAGGTGTAGCCACAGGATGTGCGTGTGCTGTAGGGTACAGCGACGGGGGCATAGGCTGCGGTCGTGTTGAAGCTGTGACCCTCGGCTGTGAGATGGCTGTTGCGTGCGGCACTGGTGTGGCCATGGGCCGTATAGGTGGTGCGTTGAGCATCGAGGAGATTGTCGTGGCCATGTGTGCTGTTACGGTATCGGGCAGAAATGAGGCCGCGTTAATTTGTTGTGTGGTCATGCTGGGCCACCGGTGTGAACGCGATGCGTTCACGACACCCGTTGGTGGTGGTGTGGTTAGCATGATTGGCCGTGGTGAATATGGCGCAATTCCTGTGTCCGGGCGGCTGCTCGGGTCCGGTTGTCTATTATCTTCCTATGGCTCCTGGAAGAGGGCACGTGAAGCGCTTCGCTGCGTGTCTGGTGTCGATCTACTTCTCCTTCGTTGTGAGAGTGGGAGAGAGGAGCGACTGGGGGAGGCTGGGCTGGCCTCAGGGTTTCCCATATTGGAAGAATTGTGTGCGGGCGCCACTGAGTTTTGTGGATTGTGCTCAGAAACCGAGAAACTCCTTGTTGAAACGGTTCGCGTTGCTGGCCTTCCAG
>NC_046662.1:140331247-140332358 GCF_010883055.1 Belonocnema kinseyi
CGTACAATTTTATATAGAGCCTGTTCAGGGCGGTGACGCCGGCGAAGTGTTGTACCATTAATGTACGAAATTTGGCCCAGGGCAGCGAAAGTGTTCGGTAAACTTCATACCATTTGGCCGCCTTCTCGGTCAAAGATTTTGTGACCATCCGTGACCACAAGGCTGGCTCTATCGAGGCCTCGATGAAATGATGCTCGCATTGAGCTAAAAATGCCTACGGGTCCTCGTGATCGAGGCCGGCGAAAGTTGGCAATGGTACGTCTGGTGTGCGAATTGCTCGCACCAATGAACGCCAGTCAGCGAGTGGCGTATTCTGTATTGTTGCCGCTGCAGTGGGAAGTTGTGGGCCTGTGCCGAGGAGTGACGCGGTGACCCCAGGCAGGGCTGGTGTAGCCGTGTGCAGCGACGCGGCCATAGGCTGTGTCGTGGCTGCGATATGCAGCGCCGCGGCCATCGGCTGTGGCCGATGCGATATGCATTGACGGGGCCATAGGCTGTGATTGTGCTGTGGTGTACAACGAAGGTGTAGCCACAGGATGTGCGTGTGCTGTAGGGTACAGCGACGGGGGCATAGGCTGTGGTCGTGCTGAAGCTGTGACCCTCGGCTGTGAGATGGCTGTTGCGTGCGGCACTGGTGTGGCCATGGGCCGTATAGGTGGTGCGTTGAGCATCGAGGAGATTGTCGTGGCCATGTGTGCTGTTACGGTATCGGGCAGCAATGAGGCCGCGTTATTTTGTTGTGTGGTCATGCTGGGCCACTGGTGTGAAAGCGATGCGTTCACGACACCCGTTGGTGGTGGTGTGGTTAGCATGATTGACCGTGGTGAATATGGCGCAATTCCTGTGTCCGGGCGACTGCTCGGGTCCGGTTGTCTATTATCTTCCAATGGCTCCTGGAAGAGGGCACGTGAAGCGCTTCGCTGTGTGTCTGGTGTCGATCTACTTCTCCTTCGTTGTGATAGTGGGAGAGAGGAGCGACTGGCGGAGGCTGGACTGGCCTCAGGGTTTTCCATATTGGAAGAATTGTGTGCGGGCGCCACTGAGTTTTGTGGATTGTGCTCAGAAACCGAGAAACTCCTTGTTGAAACGGTTCGCGTTGCTGGCCTTCCAG
>NC_046662.1:140332458-140342926 GCF_010883055.1 Belonocnema kinseyi
AAGAGTTTAAGCCCAAAAGTCGTATCGGGTATTTTCGAGGAGCCCAGAAATCATAGGCTCCATTTCCATTAAAAAGTCCTACAGAAATTAATTTGCAGACAAGGTTGTATATACGTGGTAGAGAGGGGTTGATTTTTGACGTTAAGGGTTGAAGCCCGAAAATCGTAGCGTGTATTTTCGAGGAGCCAAAAATCAGAGACTGTATTTCCATTGAAAAATTCAAGAAAAATTTATTTGTAGACAAAGTTGTATTTACGTGGTAGAGAGGCGTTGATTTTTGACGTTAAGGGTTGAAGCCCAAAAATCGTAGCGTGTATTTTCGAGGAGCCCAAAAATCAGAGACTTACCATTGAAAATGTTGTATTCCAGGCATAGATGAGAACCTCGGAAATCAAGAAATTAGTCGACGTGAAATTTCACTCAAGTTTTGAAACAGGAAACTTGAGTGAAACGTCCTACGTGACAAATAATTGATTTTCGAGATTCAAAACGACGAGTTTGCCTACCCTTCCTATTGTCAGGCCTTCAGTAACGGGATCTAAATTGCCGGAAATTCTCCCCGGCTCTTTCGGTTCTTCTCTCTCACACTAACGCTCGCGCTTTACTTTTCTCCCTACATTCTTTTCTTTCTCTCTCCTCCTCTCTATCCTTCCTTTTCCACCGCATGGGCAAACAGAACCGGGGACCTCAACCACCTCAAGGAAAAACGCGATCCGACGGCAACCTTCTTGTAAAATTAATGAACAGAAATTAATTATTAAAGACCCGTACCGAAGGCCATGACCATGTCCAAATATGAATCCTTGTAAGACATGGGATAAAGCCAAGATAAAGAACTCCCTTTGGATTAAAACGATCGATAACTCGAATGATAAAGTTAGCAATTAAGTTCATAAATTAGTGAACGTGCACACATCAAATAAATGTCTACCCGCTCATCAATTAAGATAAACTAGAATTAAGCGAGAATAAGTAAGCAAGTTAGTTTAAATTAGGGTTATTATTGGATATATTAGTAAATAATTTCTAACATTACAAATAGGATAATAATTTCGGTAAATTGTGTGTGAAATAGGACGTTTGTTCGGGGAGTTTAGGACTATCTAAGGCATATAGAATATCCACTGCAAATATTAGATGTTAATTATTATTATATAACCATAACGACCTAACTCTCGTCTTATTTGACCTAGCGCCATGATTCCTTCGGAATCATGAGGCTAGGATAAAATTAAAACATAGGTTAAAAATGTCAGCATCCTCCAGTTACATAAAGTATTTTTAATTTTAATTAAGGAATAGTGTAGAGTTGACGCACGGTGACGCGAGGCAAGCTCGGTTGAAAATTGCATTTTGCGCTTCCCCCAGCCAATCAGCGAAGTCGACATCCCCACGCGCAATCTTGCAACCAATCGACCGGGAATTTTATCTCCACCGCTCTCGCGACACTGTGCGCTCAAACACGTAAATAGTGCGGGTTCGAGCCTGCCAACACACTCAGCGTTCAGCCGTCGAGAGAGTACGCCCGTGCTCGCCCTAATTTTGGAAATACTTCCAACGCTGTACTACCGAGACTAAGAAAATAAAATACTGAAATCTGACTCTGCAGTTTTTCCTTCCGTCTCTCCTTGGGGACTCATCCCAGCGGCCTTCTCAACGGAAAGTGAAGTGACAGTGCAACTCAGTGAAATTTCTTAGTGCTAATTTCCTGATTAACTCTTTGCCTTTCGTTTTGACGTAGAAATTCTGTGGACCTCAAACATGATCGTCTGAATATTTATTTTGTTGTATTCCTTGTTCCTTGTTTTGTTGTGTCCCAGGGGCAGGACCACCTCTTACTCGCACTCTGCGGGCCTACGAGTCCCGGGGAACCCAGCCCGACACCTTGCAGAGAAGCAGCGAAGGCGCGAGTCGGCCATCAGGCTCCTCGACCGTCTACGAGACCGTACGCGCATAAGCCCGGCCCGTACCAACGAGGGACCAAGGAGAACCGCTGGAGAGTGCCGTCGCCGCCACACGGACGAACGCCGAAAACGCCTCTCCACCGGTCGGATTGATCGTCGTCGGAGCGACGCAACGAGGGATATCCGACCCAGGAGGGTCGGCAACGAGGGAGGTAACCGGCCCGGGAGGGTCGGCAACGAGGGAAGGGGCAAGGGCGTTTGTGGAAAGCCGGGCCTTTCGGAACGCCCCAGCCGTCAAGTCAACCGGTTACGATGAGAACGTCGCCCCAGTAACCAACCGCATCGCACCCGCATCTGTCACCATCGCAGAGCCAGTCAAGGAAGGCTTTAGACCAGCGCCGATCCGCAAGTACCAAGGTACATCCTACGACGTACCCGAGGGAGCCGGCTACGACCCGGAAACAGCCGCCTAATCCAAGGAGGCACACCGGCTCCTCGAAAAGAAGAGAGGAAGACCGGGTACCCTAGACCCGCGTCGCCGAGGACCTCCGGGAATTCTCCCCCAGCCTAACAAGGTTCCCCGACGCCCTCCCCTAATCTGAGCGCCATTGTATGATTGTGATGTTCGTTTGCTAAAAAAAAAAAAATCCTCCGCGGGTCACCTCACCGCCGTCCACCTACCTGGTCGGTGAGTCCGTGAGGGGACGACCCGTCTTAGTCTTCGGACCTTCCTCTCCACCACCTATCCACAGGATTTCCTCTATTAACGCCCCCCCCCACACATTCTAAACAAAGGCGCACTCGCCAACCGCTTTTTTTTGTCTGTTCGATGATCCACCGAACTTGTGGGTAATGGATGGTCTACAGGCCAGGCGTTATTTGATGTCCTCGCAAGGTGTGAGGAAGATCCCCCTCGCCCCACCCACTAGCCGGAACGAGGGACCAAAGTCTATGACCCGACTCGACGCATTTCTAGCACAGAATAATCAAGTTCTGCCCGTCCGGTCATTTACGCCCACACGAGCTCCTTCCGTACCCCGGTCGTAAGCCGTCGACCCACCACACACGTCAACGAATTACGAGACACGCGTCAGCCCCCCATCCTTTGCTGATCCCCAAGCGTGTGAACTCTTCCTGCCTCACCCCTCAAGGTTACGGACAGCCTGAGAAGAGAACAAATTGGCGGCTCGAACGTGGGGCTTAGAAATTATTTTTCTAATTTTTTCGAGATCGGAAAACAACCTCCCCGAGTCTCAATCATAAATAATTATGATACGTTCTCCGAGCACGAGTCGCCGAGGCGCTGGAAGGCCAGCAACGCGAACCGTTTCAACAAGGAGTTTCTCGGTTTCTGAGCACAATCCACAAAACTCAGTGGCGCCCGCACACAACTCTTCCAATATGGAAAACGCTGAGGCCAGCCCAGCCTCCACCAGTCGCTCCTCTCTCCCGCTCTCACAACGAAGGAGAAGTAGATCGACACCAGACACGCTGCGAAGCGCTTCACGCGCCCTCTTCCAGGAGCCATTGGAAGGTAATAGACAACTGGACCCGAAGCCGCCCGGACACAGAAATTGCGCCATTTGCACCACGGTCAATCATGTTAACCACACCACCACCAACGGGTGTCGTGAACGCATCGCGTTCACACCACTGGCCCAGCATGACCACACAACAAAATAACGCAGCCTCTTTGCTGCCCGATACCGTAACAGCACACATGGTTACGACAATTTCCTCGCTGCTCAACGCACCACCTATACGGCCCATGGCCACACCAGTGCCGCACGCAACAGCCATCTCTCAGCCGATTGTCACAGCTTCGCTATACACTGCAGCACGACCACAGCCTATGCCTCCGTCGCTGTACCCTACAGCACACGCACATCCTGTGGCTACACCTTCGTTGTACACCACCGCATAATCACAGCCTATGGCTCCGTCGATGCATATCACAGCCACGACACAGCCTATGGCCTCGTCGCTGCACACGGCTACACCAGCCCTGCCTGGGGTCACCGCGACACTGCTCGGCACAGGCCCACAACTTCCCACTGCAGCGGCAACAATACAGAATACGCCAATTGCTGACTGGCGTTCATTGGTGCGAGCAATTCGCACACCAGATGTACCATTGCCAACTTTCGCCGGCCTCGATCACGAGGACCCGGAAGCATTTTTAGCTCCATGCGAGCATCATTTCATCAGGGCCTCGATAGAGCCAGCCTTGTGGTCACGGATGGTCACAAAATCTTTGACCAAGAAGGCGGCCAAATGGTATGAATTATACCGAACACTTTCGCTGCCCTGGGCCAAATTTCGTACATTGATGGTACAACACTTCGCCGGCGTCACCGCCCTGAACAGGCTCTATATAAAATTGTACGCCACGAAGCAAGAGGAAAAGCAGGCGGCAGGCGTGTTCCTGCAAAGGAAGTACCTGTTGGCGTTACGCCTATTACCTTCGGCTCCCGAGAGTCAAGTTCTTTCTTTGCTATTAGAGGCATTGAAACCCTCCATTAAGAAGGTGTTGCGAGCGGCAACAGTAACGACGTTCGAAGAGTTAGTCGAACGCGCCGTACAGGCCGAAAACGACGAAGCCGAGGAAAATCCTCGCAAAACTGGCCGCGACCAGCTCAACAGGGGCACGGCGGCCAGCCAGCAGCCAACCAGCAACAATGAGGTTGCACCTGCAGTCCGCCCCCCGCCGCAGTGCCACTATTGCCCGGGGCGTCATTTTCATCGAGAGTGCACAGCCATTAAGGCGCGTCAACAAGCAATCGTGCCGGGAAACTGGTGAGACCGGGCGGCAGAGGCGAGCGCCCCTTCCACCCCAGCAACGCCGAGCACGGCCCAATTCTAAGTGCTGTATCGGCCGATCTCGGCAGCCTACCGAGGATAAGAATCCTGCCAGGCAAACGTGAAATTATCGCCGAGATCGATACACTGGCCTCGGAAAATTTGGTCAACGAGTCAGTACTCACCCCGAACGAGTTACGAGCCAGTACGCCCTCCCCGCCCCACGCCTTGTTAGCGGCTGTAGGGGCCACGATTAAATTAAACGGAACCGTTTAGCTGGAACCCGTTATCCAGGAGGCCTGCTACCCTGGAACATTCCATGTAAGTCCTGAGATGAGAGCAGAATTAATTCTCGGCAGGCCCTGGTTAAAACGGCACATGGTCATACATGACCATGTGGCCGACTGCATCTTCGTGGGAACCGCCGCTCGACAGAGGGTATATTTGGGCTCCCTTCCCCACGACCATGAGCTTGCCCCGCCCACAGAAGATATGGAAATTCAGAATAGCTTCCCCACAGAGCATCAAGCTGAATTTCTGCGAACTCGTGCGACGGCATGTATCACTATTCTACGGCGGCGGTCGCTTGAAACAAACACTGGCCAACGTCCAACACCAAATTCAGTTGAAGGACGGACACCCTTTCCGTGAGGCACCTCGTCGCTACTCCGACGAGAAACGTCAATACATTGACATGCAAGTACGCGAGATGCTTCCCGACGGAATCATCGAGCCAACGACCTCGCCTTTCATTTCAATAGTCATTGCCGGCAAGAAGGACGGCGACTATCGATTTTGCATTGACTACCGACGGCTGAATGGAATGACCATCGATGCCCCTCAGTGCCTACCACGAATCCACGAGACACTCAAGGATCTTGGTACGGCGAAAATATTTTCTACACTAGACTTGAAGAGCGGGTACTGGCAGGTACCGATTTCGCCAGAATCTCGCCAGTACACCGCCTTTTCTACGCCCGGGGGAGGACAGTTCCAGTTTAGGGTGATGCCGTGCGGCCTCAAAAACGCCCCTGGAACTTTTCAAAATCTAATGCGCCAAGTCTTGGCGGAACAATAGAGTACGCACGCAATTGCGTACCTCGACGACATCGTCGTATATTCGAGGAATTGGGAAGAGCATCTTCTCCATCTGTCTCTCGTTTTCGAGCGATTGGCTATCTACGGCCTGACAGTCGCCCCAGCTAAATGTAGCTTTGGGCAAACCACCCTTCCGTACCTGGGACACATGGTCAGTTCGGAAGGTAACTCGACGCAAACCGGGCACGTTGAAGCGATAAAGAACGCTGCCCCGCCGCGCACTCGGAAGGAAATGCGTTCCTTCCTCGGCATATGCAATTGGATAAAAGAATACATACCCAATTCGTCGATTATCGTGGTCCCTCTATCAGACATGCTGTCAATCAAGAGGCCGTATAAAATGACGCCTGAAAATTTGAGACATTTTGAGGCGGCCAAAGAGGCGTTCCAGAAACCGATAACGTTGAGTCGGCCTGATTCAAACCTACGATTCGTCTTGCAGACCGATGCCAGCGCCAGGGGAATGGGGGCCGTCCTGATGCAGAAGGAACCTGACGGCAAGCGAAGGATAATATCATTCGCCAGTGCCAAATTTTCGCCCACCGAAGCTCGCTATCATTGCAACGAGCAAGAATGCCTCGCTATCGTGAGGGCGATTAAACGTTACCGTCCATTCTTAGAGGATCGTCCCTTCACATTAAGAACAGACAGTAAAACGCTGACTTGGTTGGATACAAACTTTTAAAAGTTTTAAAAAGGATACAATTATTAAATTGTATATTTAATAATATATTTTTTTATATTATATATTTAATATGTATTTTTAATTGTATATTTTTATATTAAGTATTAATTAAGATACAATTTTTAAGTATTTTAAAAGTATTTTGGTGTATCCTTTTAAGTATTTTAAGTATTTAAATCTTTTAAAAATTCTTAAATTGCTAATCATTATTATTATTATTATTTTTTATATTATGTATAAAAATAATATTTTATAAATAATTGTTACTTTTATACTCAAACCCTTACAAATTTCAATTATTCTATGTTATGTAAATCATTTGAAAATTGACAATTCTGGAATTTTTAATCATTATTTGTGTTATAAATTATATTGATCAACAATTTAAGAATGATTAATTCACAAACGGTTTAAAGTGAATTAAGATTGAAATTTCAAATGCTTTTTGATTTTAAAAGTTGTAATATCACAATTCTTGTTAATTAAACATTTTTTGACATTTCAGTGAATTTCGTATTCATTTAATGACAAGTGTTTTGTAGCAAAAATTGTTTTATGAATATTTTATATTTTAAATTACTTCATTTTTAACGCTTTTTGAGAATATTAAATTTTAAAGTTTTAAAGTTGAAGTTTTTCCATTTGGAAGTTTGATAATAATCACTGTGAATTTATTTTTTAATCTTAAAAATATCTGTGCAATCAATTTTGATGACGAATAATTACTTTTTAGATTGTCATTTCCATGAGAATATATTAGTTTTATATGAAAAATTACTTTCGCGGATAAGTAGATAGGTTAAGCTTGGTCTGGCTAATAGATTCCCTTACTGACATTACCGACCGCGTAAAAATTAAATTTTTATGCTGATAGTAATAAAGAAAACGTCAGACATACGATTGGCAGACCGACAGGAAGCTTACATCATATTTTTTTCTAAAGAATTTGACGGGGGAACGTAAGAAATACATTTAGATGGTTTTGAATTTATAAACAACTGTATTGTTCAGACCTTGCACAACTATATATCACTCCTCTCTATTCAGCACATTGATATTTGGTGATAACAAATTTATTGGAATTCATCCCCTTTGACTTTTACCGACAGGAACCTGATATGATATTTTTTCTAAACAAGTTGTCAGTGTAACGTAAGACACACATGAAAAATTAGGTCACTGGTAAGGTTCCATGGGAACAAATTTGTGAACTGTATACGGCACATAAATGTTTAAAACGTTTAATATGCGTCATCATTAACTATAAAAGGCACAGTGAATTGTTACGAAGTTCATTCACAAACGAGTAATCGAGGTGGACAATATTCACATATTATAGTGATTTTTTCAAACTTTTCGTGGTTATTTACAACTTTTCCGGATTTTTAAAATTAGTATTTGAAACTTTATATATTTTTTGAGATTATTCAATCTATACATACTATACTGATTTTAAAGCAATTTTATGGATTTTTTATCTAGTGTTTGACCACTTTTTGTCATTGAAATTATCATTTTGTTTAAACAGACTAGACTTTTTTCCGTGAACCTAATTTAAAAAAATTTTAATTCTGTCGAAACTTTCGGTGTGAGTGAGTGAAATTATTGCACAAAATGAATTCAGTGGATTGCAGAAAACTCATCCGCATTATGGAGAAATCATATGAGGAAATAGCAAAAGGTAAGTCGACCGTTGAAACAAATATCGAAATTGAAAAGTGGTCTAAATTGGGGGTATCAAATATACGCCTTCTGAATAAAATTTTAAAAATAAAGAAGGATACTTTATCAGTGGGTGAAAACTATGAAATAATATCAAATGTGAGCATTTTAAAAAGTATGAATTTGAAACTGAAGCGACTTCAAAAAAAAGGTAAAGGAAATTCAAATAAAAAAGAAAAATTGATAGAATGGGAAGATTCAGAATCAGCTTCCGAAAATAGAATAAGAACGGGATCAGTCGTAAATTTAATGCACAAAGATTTAAATGATTTTTTTGAAGATGCAAAGTCATTAGTTATTCATTGAGTTAAAAATAGTTTTAAAAAGCATGGTAATTTAAAAGTGAATGTCGATTTTGCTGCTAAATTTACAGCCTTAGAAAACGGGGGTATAATAAAGAAAATCAATTTTTTAATACAAAAAATGAAATTATTTTACCTTCAAAAGATCTTACAGGATGGTTTAATGATAAAGTGACGGCTCAGCTAATAGTAAAAGTTGAAGAATTCCAACAACAAAAATCAAACTGGAGATTGAAAGCAGTTGTAAATATTATAAATTATGATTCATACTGCTTTCTTTGGGCAGTTACCGCAGCGCTGTATCCTACGAAAAAAAATCCAACTTGAATACGCTCTTATCCCGATTTCAGTCAAACAAATTTGAAATATGATGGAATAGACTTTCCAATAACATCAAACGATGTCCCCAAACTTGAAACAATGGACGGATTAAGGATAACTATTTATGGCATAGAACAAGGTGGAAACAAAAATAAGCAAGAAATTGTATATATTTATATGAGTGAACAAAATGTTGAAATACCCGCAATTCATCTGCTTTTGACTGAAAAAAATGAAGATATTTATGATGATGATTATGATGATAATCCAAATCTAGAAAAAGATAAAAATTCTCATAGTGTTTTTCACTTTTCATTTATTCGTAACTTATCACGCCTAGTAAAATCACAATTTTCAAAAGCGTCTAATCGAATGTTTCTTTGTGACCGGTGTCTTATGTCATTTCATGTATGAAAACTCATTCGTTCTATTTAGAATGTGATTATGATGAGTCTCTTTCTAAATTTGAAAGTTGCAGAGGAAAAGACTGTATTGCATGGTTCATGAAAAAATTGCATGAAATATCTAATTTCATAGATTCCGTCATAAAAAATATTGTACCTATGAAACGTCTAATATTAGAGCAAGAACTAGAATTTATAATAGCCAAAATATGCCATATTTGCGAAAAACCTTTCAACGAGGATGATATAAAACATCGCGATCATAATCACATTTCAGGATTTTTTATGGGTGCAGTCCATCGAGGGTGTAATTTAAATTATCAGATTACGCACGTAATACCAGTAGTATTTCACAATTTATCAGGCTATGACGCACGTTTTTTTATCAAAGATTTAGCTACTACTTTTGATGGTGCAATTAAACTCTTACCAATAAAAAAAGAAAAATATATATCTTTTACGAAATTTTTAGATGGAACAAATGTTTGTCTTAGATTTATTGATTCTTTTAGATTTATGCCGAGTAGCCTAGATAAATTAGCATCTTATTTAGGAAATGATAAGAAAATAATCACAAGACAAAATTGTAAAAGTGATGATGAATTCAATCTTTTAATTAGAACAGGAGTATTTCCCTATAATCATATTGATAACTTTGATAAATTAGAAGAATGTCAATTACCCGCAAAAAATTATTTTTATTCAACACTAAATGATAAAGATATTTCAATTGAAGACTACATGCATGCACGTACTGTTTGGGAAACATTCAACTTGAAAACTTTAGGTGAATATTCAGATTTATATTTGCAAATGGATGTTTTACTTTTGTCCGATTTTTTCGAGAATTTTAGGGACACTTGTTTTGCAACGTATAATTTGGATCCTTTACATTATTTTACCGCACCAGGTCTAGCCTTCGATTCAATGTTAAAATTAACAGATGTTAAACATGAGTTGTTAACTGATATGAAGATGATACTATTTGTTGAAAAAGGTATTCGAGGTAGTGTATCACAATGTTTTAATAGATATGCGAAAGCAAATAATAGGTTTATGCGGGCGGATTTTGATGGAAGAATTAAAGAATCATATTTAATGTATTTTGATGTTAATAATTTATATGGTGCTATTTGAAATATCTGATAATTCACCCATAGGTTGCATACTTGAGGTCGACTTTGATTACCCAATTGAACTTCATTATCTCCATAAGGACCTATGCTCTGAGCA
>NC_046662.1:140342936-140347846 GCF_010883055.1 Belonocnema kinseyi
CCCCTCTTCGAGATTGTAAAATACCAAAGTTATTAACTCATTTACTACCCAGAAGAAATTACGTAATTCATTATAAAAATTTGAAACACTACTTAAAATTAGGAATGAAATTAATTAAAATTCACAGAATATTGCGATTCAATCAAGAACCATGGTTAAAGAAATATATTGATTTAAAAACGGAGTATAGAACAAAATCGGTTAAACACTTTAAAAAAAAATTTTATAAATTGATGAACATTACGGTTTTTAGTAAAACTATGGAGAATGTTAGAAATCATAAAGACGTCCGAATTTTGACAAAATGGGGAGGAAGATATGGAGCTAAAGCTCTAATTGCAAAACTAAATTTTCATAGTTATAACATTTTTTGTGAAAATTTGGTTATAATAGAACTTGATCGACTTCAAGTTAATTTTAACAAGCCTATTTATGTAGAGTTTACCATTCTAGATATTTCCAAATTGTACATTTACAATTTTCATTATGGTCATATAAAAAAAAATGTTAATGAACAAGCTTAACTCCTATACACTGATACAGATAGTTTAATTTACCATTTAACAGTACGAAATTTCTATAAGTATATTAAACGAGATTCAAAACTATTTGATAACTCAGATGATCCTCAAAATAATATTTATGGAATCATATTAGCAAATAAGACAAAATTTGGTCTAATGAAAGGTGAAAATCATGGTAAAATAAGGAAAGAATATATCGGGCTGCGTTTAAAACTATATGCATTTAAAGTGATGGGTGATAAGAAAGAGAGAAAAAAGGCTAAGGGTATATATGCTTCTATATTACGATCAATTACATTTAATGACTTCAAGACGCCACTCTTTCTTTTTAAAAATTTAATCAAAACACAGCATTTAATTAGAAGTAGAAAACATGAAGTTTATACTATAAGACAGAAGAAACGAGCTCTTAGTTGGCAGGATGATAAGAGGATGATTCTTCTAAATAGTACTAATACTTTGCCTTGGGGTTACAAAAAACTATAAACTAAAAGAATTCTTTTAATAATATAAATAAACATTTTTTAAGGGTTCTAAAATTGTAAACTCTGCAAATTTACAATATTCTTTAAACCGTTCTCTCATCGACTTCAAGAGAGGCATGGGCCCTATCAAACCAGAAGTAGCTTCATTTCTCATCTAAAAAGTTTACAGTGCTTATCATCGGACTCAAGCGAGAAAAAGAATTCACCATCAATAGATCAACATTTTTCATTGAAGATTTTGAAAATAATGTAAGTATAAGTACACCTTTTAAGGAAACTGAAAAAAATTACTTTCAAATTAACAAATTTATTTGAAAGTATTTTAATTTTTTCAAATTTGAAAATGTTAAAAATTTTCGAATTTAAAAAAAATTTGATTCTTTAAAATAACTAATATAACATTTTCTTCTATATGTTTGAGAAACATGACTGACTACACGATCATTTTAACTGACATAAAATTTCCAACTGATTGGCTGTACCTAGCAGGCAGTGATGTAACAATGGCCGTACTCTTTACCGCTATTGCAATAAAGGAGGAGAAACTAAGATCGGGGGAGCTCGAAATCAACGATGAAGTGCTTGTGCGATTTGCAAGAATTTCAACCGAATTAATCACGGATGGTGGTCAATATTGGTTTAGAGTCATCCATATTGTGCCCAGCGATGACATATCAACCGCAAAAGGAAGCCTGCTGACTGACAATATTACATATTCTTTTCTTCTACAAGACGCCTGTGTTCCAGACTAGTGGATTTTAGAAAATTTAGTGCATGATGTGAGGGCGTTTTGCATGGTTGCAGCTGCATTGATACAATTTGGCTTTTGGTCACAAAAGAAGATGATGTGTCCGACCACATCATCTTACAAATAAATCAAGTGAGGGCAGAATTATTTAAGGGAGACACAGGAGTTCTCTATTTTCTATAAATGGAAACTGAGGATATAGCTGATGATGATGTTAATGATGATTCAGGAATTGAGGATGATTTCGCGAGTGATCCTCAAATGGATATGTGATAAATTAAACAAAAATAAAAGTGATAATATTCAAGTGCTATTGAATTTATTAAAAAAAAATGTAATGAAAAATATTATTTAAAAAATTTTAAGTGTTTAAAAGGTTTTATTACTATTTATTATTTCAATTTAAATATATTTACAAGGAAATTCTTTTAAATTTTAATTCTTCTAGTTAATATAATTATTATTATACTTTTCGTGCTTGTAAATATTTTTAAAGAAATTCCATATTTCCCATTCATTTTTCTTCTTTTTTTTATTTTAATATTATTAAAATTTAAAGTGAAAATGTTAAATTTAATTAAGACTAGAATTTTTAATTTAGACAAAGGTTTAAGAATCTAAGAACTTTAGACTTTAGCTGTGAAATATTTAAGGACTCAAGCAGTGGATAAAGACTTGACAGCCTCAACTCATTATGGTAAGTGATTTTTTTCTTTTCATAAAATTAAAAAAAAGAAAAATACCTTGGAAAATTTCTTCACATAAAAAAGAAGTCTAAAAAGTCCTATGGGTTTCAATAAATTGCAGTCAGACAAAAAAAAAGTTTGCGGATATGGTAACAAGACACACGTATTACTATGGATTTGGGGGCGCTGAATTCAAATTCGGTATCAAAAAACACCCATCACGTCATGGTTGAGCCATAACCTCAAAAATTGACGAAAACTCATGCACTGAGGCAAATAAATTTCAAAATAATGCCAGTGATGCAAATTTTCACTTCAAAAACATGTCCACAACTGTGAAGGATCAACCCTTGCCTGATATCAACTTATTTAACATAACTTAACAAACAGAACCTGATCCCACCTAACCTGAATTAACAGAAATTTATTGAACTACACGTAAAGCTCTGGAAACATATTTTTCCAGTAGCCAATGTGTGCTACATTTAATGGGTCAACTCGAGCCTAGCCTAGAAATGAATCTAACCTAGCCTAACCTAACCTAACATAACCTTACGAAATACAATTAAACTGATTGTGTTGTTCCGTTGTGTTTGCGGTACCGTTTCATTCAGCTTCGGCTTAACCTACATAGAGGTTTAACCTATCCTAACCTAACAAAACCTGACCTAACCTAACCGATTACGCTGGCAACCCTGTTCTTGCGTACTTTCATATTTTGACATTAATAGCAGTAAATGTCTGGAGTTTCGTAACCGCTTGTTGCTAGCATTATTCGTCTGTGTCTGTAACCAGGGCACCTCCACGTGGTGACGGTGGGCAACGAATCCGCATTGGCTGAGTCTCTGTGTAAACGGCGTTCATGCCGTCATGGCAGACACAGGTAAAAAGTGTATTACCATGCAGGGAAAACCCCAGTATCGGCGTCTGGTCAGGGTGGGAAAGCAGGCTCTCCGACGTCGTCATCATGCAAACATAGCTCTTCATCAATGAATCACTTGGTTGGTGTAGAGTCTCATGCTACAAGGAAAAAACCCGCGAGCATTTCTCAATCGCATGCCTGCAAGAATAGCTCAGATTCATTCTGTTACATTTGCAGTAAATATGAAGTGAGCAGTTTGCGAAAATCAATCGACGAGGAAGTGAAAAGTATTTACGAAAAGTGGTTTGACCGTAAATTGCTGCACCAAGAAACAAAATGGGTTCTTCACGTCATTTTCAATTCCTGCAGATTTATGTTGTATCGTCTAAAAAATTCAAATAACGAAAAGTACCGCAAGTACTCTACACCAACCACATGGAAAAAACCCGTTATTGCAAAGGACTGCTACTTTTGCATGAATACCGTCAAAGGGTTCAACGCGAAAAATAAAAATAACATTTTGTACATTAATGTGTGCACAGTCACAAGAGCAACTGAAATCAATAAAAATGCACGTCATGGAGACGGTAGTGAAACCAGTGATCGAACAGAAAATAGTACTGATGATTCCGATGAAAATGACGAAAAAGATGACGATTATGGCGTGCATAAAATGAAATTGAAGGTTCCAATATTAGTGTCGCAACTAGAACTGAATGATTTTATTAGAGATCTTGGATTACGGAAAGACGGCGCTGAATTTGCCGTTTCATTTCTGAAAAGAAGAAATCTTCTAGAGCCAAAGACAAAAGTTTCATTCTATCGCGACAGGGACAAAGAATTCAGAAAGTTTTTCGTTAAAGACGAAGAGACGTCATTAGTGTACTTCACTTATTTTAACGGACTAATGAACCACTTGAAGAAAAATGTGTACAGAGACGAAGAATGGCGACTTTTCATTGATTCGTCAAAACACAGCATTAAGGCTGTTTTACTGCATAACACTAATACTTACGCTCCTATCCCTATAGCTCACTCAGCGGTCACCAAAGAAAAATATAACAATGTTAAAATGCTTCTTGAATAAGTTAATTACACGAATCACAAATGGAAAATATGCGGTGATCTCAAAATCCTAACAATGATATTAGGCCAACAATCGGGTTTCACGAGAGAGCCATGCTTTATATGCCTGTGGAATAGCAGAGATCGAGTCGATCATTACAGCAAAAAACATTGGCCTTTAAGAGATTCATTCAAACCTATTTCTCATAATATCATCAACCAAAGCCTCGTTGATCCAGAAAAAATTTTACTATCACCCCTCCACATAAAGTCTGGGCTCATGAAGCAATTTGTCGAGGCGTTAGACAAAGATGGACAATGCTATAAGTATATTTCCCTTAAATTCCCTAATGTTTCAGACGCTAAATTGAAAGGAGTCTTTGATGGACCACAGATTCGAATATTGACAAGAGATACTAATTCCGTGAGCCACATGATAAAATTGAAATGGACGCTTGGGAAAGTTTTAAAGCAGTAAACGCAAATTTCCTCGGTAACAAAAAAAGTCCAAACTACGAGAATATTGTTGCGAAAATGATA
>NC_046662.1:140347946-140362271 GCF_010883055.1 Belonocnema kinseyi
GAGGTCATGATGGCTGATTTTTGCTGGATGTTGAAAAGGGAAACGAATGTAGGTCTTAAACGTAAGCGTAACCCTTTGCATCGTTCCTTCGAAGAAAAAAGACCTGGCGGAAGACAAATTCTCTAGTCGGTCATTGACAAAGTCATAACCTTGAACTACTTATACCTACTCACATAACACACATGGGGTTACAGGAAATAAGTCAGTTTTCATGATCTATTTTCTTTCATTTATTTAAAAAGAAAGATCCTTTACAGTTTTTATATAACTAAATGCTGGACAATTTTGTACAATATTTTTATACTAATTTTTACCCCTCACCACTAATTGGCTTATACTCAACAATACGATCATGCAATATAAGACAATATGCTGATGTTCTCGCAGGGAAACTTTCTTTTGCTTCAAATTCCAAGCGAATATCTATCGGTCCAAATTTTAATGCTTCGTTTTGTTTCGAACAGTCGATTACCGTTAATGAAGCATATTGCACAAAATCTTTCTTTGATATTAAAGTCTGAGGCTCTTTACCATAGTATGTCGATTGAAAATTCGCGAACATTTTTATTTGTTTGAAATCCTAATATAAAAAATCTAGGGTTTTCCAACTGAGTAGAAGTTTTTGCGGTCCAGATATGTTTAGATGTGATCAGCAGAACTGGATATTCATATAATTCCCAGGAACGAAAACTCATTTGAATTGATGGATCTTTTTCAATATATTTCAGCAACTTGAATTTCCGTTGATCTGACAATCTTACATATAGCAATAACCACTCTACCTTAATAATTAAAATTTTAAAAGCTTCAACTGCGTCCCCTGTTGCTGCTTGTGTAATAGCGTTTTTATCGTCTTTTAATCTAATCAATATGAGCTCATGCTTAGCATTAACAATTATTTTTTGATAATCCTCAGTAAAACCAAATATCATACTAAGAGGTATCGATACATCAAAATACCCGTTTGCATTGGTTAATGCTTGTTCATTGGTAAAATCAAGCCATCCAGCGTTTTCAAAAAATCTGCTCCTACTAGAATCCATGGAAACATAATTTTTCATCGAACTTTTAAGGGTCACATTTTTGTTTTTATCAATCTCAACGGCATTAAGCTCGTATCTTGCCTCTTCAAATAAATGACATTATCCATTTTTAACTAAAACTGTATTAGTAGCTGGATTTCCATGCACTTCACAATGAGCAATAGACTCATGAAAAATAATGGATGATTCAATATTTAAAATTTCCCCTTCCATGACAAACAATCCAACGTTGATATATAGAAATACAGATGCAAGTACAGAAAATCTTTAATCTCCTTATTCTCTTCTTTTTGTGAGAGGTGTGACTTTTAGACCTTGACTCGCTAGGAACTTCACGTTCTGAGGTGTTAACTCCTTGACGATAGGCGTGTGACTGAAAATTTTGTGCCATTTTACCCCACTTTTATAGCTGTAACCAACTTTTCTATTATTAAAAATAATGCCCATTACCTCGAGGACTTCATATGCGATTGAATTGTTATGACTTCACCTCGAAAATTCACTAAATGCCCTTCTTGATCAACTATTCGCAGCTGTATATGATCAATAGATCATATACAGTCGTCCTGACGGCGACTGGCAGGTTAATGGCGTGTGAAGGAACTTCAAAGATCTTATATCCTGGAGGTACAAAAAGAAAAAATTCATGAATAGTATGCATTTTTTCACCATTTATGTAAGCTCCTGCCGTGATATTACATTCAATTCTTAGACAATTTATTTTAATTATCGAAACTGGTAAATCTGACACATGAAGTTTATTAGGTTCCAGTATTCTGTGTGTAAATCCCAACAAACGTGCAATAGAATCTGGATGTTCAAAATTTATCCACGTTTGGAATTGAATTACAAGTTAGAAATTCTACAAGACCTAGAGTGTCATTTTTTTGGGTGAAAGTTCAGTGGGTGGAAAATACTGACTATCAAGAATCGGTGAACTTCCAGACAACGTCAGAGTATATGAATCGTCCATGATGATGGTGAAAACTTCAAGAAGTTTAAATAATTATTGTACACGTTTATATAGATTAAATATACTACGAATTTTCAATTGGCCACATCAAAATTTAAGACATAAATTCCCACAAACATATGTATTGTTAACATATGTTTATAAGGACCCCATTTAGGCATTTCATTTCTCATAAAAACTCCACAAAAATATGAAATTTTCATAGATTTTGCATATCTAAGTAAATCAATATCGGTTAATGCTCGATGTGATAGCTTCACTTTCAGTTTTTTGACTTACATTTAAGACCTAATCCTTTTGCGCGTGGTTTTAAATGGAGTCCTAGCCCCTGTTTGTATGGCTTTAAATGAAGACCCTTTCCTAAGGCAATCGATTCCATTTATTTATTATGGCGTTTATTTTCTTCTAGTTGTCGTTTTGCTGCATTTGAATCATTTACAGCTTTTGCTATCCCCGCAGCTCCACCAGCTAGCGCTCCAGTAGCACTTAGACCAGCAGAGATGGGTATAAGAAGGTGTAGAAAACCACCCAATTTCTTTAGGACTGGTAAAATTCGAGGTTTCTTTACATTTCTTTTTCCATCAGTCTTTTTTACAGCAGCACGTGCACCTCTGAGCGCAGATTTAATGACAGTTTGAGCATCATTATTTGGCATCATTGCTTTTTCCGCTGCTGTAACTATTTTTTTGAGTGTGATAGTAGACTTTTTATTTTTGAAACCCATACCAAATTTTGATTTGATTTTCATTGCATTAGTTATTACCCAAGCAGCGGCCTTTTCACCAAAGCCTGCGTCCTGAGCAAAGACACATTTCCAAGCTTTTTCAGCTAGTACACTATCAGCTGAGTTTCTAGCCTCTGTATTATCTCTATTTTTGGAGTAGGCTATATCGTGTTCCTTACAAGCAGCCTCAAGAGGATTGATTCCAGAATCACCTCGAGCAATTCTCTTTGCCAATTTCGTGACCTCTACCACGTCTCGCTTCTTTCAAAGTTCTTTTACGACTGACAACTTTTTTACCTATGTGCACGATCATATCTGTTTGAAAAAAAGAATAAGACTGATTGATTGGTCTTTATAAGCTGAGTATTTATAGTTTTTTCTCAGTAGTCAAAAAGATGGAGTTCGAGACACAACCTGTAAAATTACCAGTTATAAATTTCGATACTCTTATGCAAAAATGTGATAGAAAGAGTGA
This sequence comes from Belonocnema kinseyi, assembly GCF_010883055.1. NCBI lineage: Eukaryota > Metazoa > Arthropoda > Insecta > Hymenoptera > Cynipidae > Belonocnema > Belonocnema kinseyi. The sequence continues at coordinate 140,351,162 of NC_046662.1, forward strand.
ACGTATGCACGTATACCTAAGCATCTTATGCGTGATAATGTCAATTTCTTGGTATTATTCAAGCAGGATGAAATTAATTTAAAGCATATATATATAGTGATCATGTTAATACCGATATGCATTTTGCAAAATTTAAGGAGTTGTGCACAGACTGCTGGAATGATAAATATGGATTTATAGTTATTGATAAAGACAGTGAAATAAATAATAGTAGATATAGAAAAGGATTTGATTGTTTTATAAATTCAGGCGATTAAATAAAAAGGTTAACTTTTTGAATATACTTGCAGTATCTTTTTAGACTTTGCTCCAACAAGATGTCCTCACGTATTGGAAATTCGAATGAACAGAAGGATATTCTACATGAAATTGCTAAAGCAAGCGAAGCGATTTGTAAAAAGCACAAAATAATGAAAATTGGTAGGGAGACAGTTGAACAAACCTTGAGTGATACATTCAAACCTATAGTGACTTCAATTCAAAAATTGGTTGATGGGTTTGAAACTGCTAAGCAAATTAATTCTACTAAAATTGAGGCTAAAAAGGAACCTGAGGATAATTTTAAAGAAAATAAAACTTTTGAAAACCTTGAAGACAGTGAGGTATTTGGGAAAAAAGATGATGAAAATGACATGTCATATAAGACAGATTCTGAAGATGAAGATAATGATGGTGGCGATGCAAGAAAAATGACTACTTTGCAAGATAATATAGTGAAAAGTTATCTCGAAATGTTAGATGATCGAAAAAAAGATATGGATATGACATATGGCGTAAGAAAATTATTAAATAGAAATAAATGGATGATTGGCGATGAATCAATTAATTTTAATGAAAAAGATATTATTATAGGAGATCAAGTGTATACTGCAACAAAAGGTTTGCTTGAACTTCTGTTTAAAAAGGTGCCTGAGGAAACTTTTATAAGTACCAAAGACTTTGCGAATTATAGAGATATTATTCTCTCAACAAATGCTCACAAGATATTTTATAAAGCTGATGGAGCTGTACGTCGTAATGATAGTTTAAAATTTCAAAACTTCATTGCAAAAGTAATGGCTCTATCGTCTCCAAAGTCCGCTAAAAAGCGAGAAACGTATTTTTTTAGGTCAAGGTTTATTGCCAAAGTATATGATTAGTGAAGAGCGTAATAAAATGAATTATATTTACTGGGATGATCCAAATGAATTAGTGGATCTCTTACATTTGCTTTTAGCATCCCGAGCAGCTGGTAATCTTAGCCATACAAATGAAATAATGTCAATAATTGAAGAATTGCGTGAAGCAAACATCATTTATTAATCAGTGTACCCTGACAAACTTAATCATTCTAAAAATGAGCATTGGTCTGTTCTGACGTCAGCTTAATCAGGCTGAGATCGCAAATCGTGGCATTCCAGGTATTGGATTTCTGGTAACATATGATGGAAATTATAATATGGAAAACAAAAGCTGTGTAATGTAGCTGAAACTTAAGATCCAAATGATGCGATAAATTTGGATCTGATGCAGCAGATGATTCAAGGAGAAATTAAGACCCTCTACGATGTTGTTGCATCATTGCAAACCGAAGTAGTTAACAACAATATGATAATTGATGCTCTAAAAAATTCTATTGAAAAACGTTTGAAAAAATTAAAAATTGACATCGAAGCAACTTATGAATTCGTACATCGCAATTTAGAACTCATTTCTCATTTGGACATCCGAATGAACGCACATGAAAATGGAATCAAAAAAACTGCAGCTGGTGAGAGAACTCCATCAACCAGTTAGAAAACATTATAAACGAAGAAATGTTGATATTCGTGGTGTTGACGAGACTTGGCAAGCGGATCTTGTTGAAATGCAACCTTACGTGAGGGAAAACAGGAACTTCAAATACATACTAACCATCATTTATACATTTTCAAATTTCGGATGGGCTGTTGCTGTAACAACAAAAAGTGATCAAGATGTAACTGCGCCAATGGAATCTGTACTGAAACAAGGTCGTGTGCCGAAAAATCTGCAAACTGATAAAGGAAAAAAATTTTATAATGCAATTTTTCGAAATCTTATGAAAACCTATAATATTAATTTATATTCATCGTTTAGAAATTTAAAAGCATCAATCTGTGAGAGATTTAATCGAACATTAAAAAATGAAATGTGGATGTAATTTAGTTTACAGGGAAATTATAAATGTTTAGAAATTTTATCAACATTAATTCATTCTTACAATGATACTAAGCATCGAAGCATTTTAATGAAACTAAATAAAGTTAATGCTCAAAATGAAAGCAACATTTTATTGCGCATATCAAAAAACTTCAAAGTAAAGAGTAATGATAAGAAACCAAAATTTAAAATTGGAGAAAAAGTTCGTGTTGGTAAGTATAAACAAGTGTTTGAAAAAGGTTATATTCCAAATTGGACAACAGAAATTTTTACAGTACATAAAGTAAAAAATACGGACCAATTTACATATATTCTCAAAGACCATGAGGGTCAGCCTATTGTTGGTGGCTTTTATGAGCAAGAACTATCTAAAGTTTAACATTATGATATTTACCTTGTGGAGAAAATTGTTAAAAAGCGTGGGAATAAATTATATGTAAAATGGTTGGGATTTGATGAATCTCACAATAGTTGGATAAGTAATTTGAATTTGTAAAAAAATAATTTTATTGTGATTATGTATATTATGTATTTATTGATGAAAGTATATGATTTAATCAAATACAAGCCTTTATTCAATTCATACAGTGTATGTAATCTCTTAATATTAATGCACGCACATTCTCAGGTCTAAATAGATATATAATTTATTTTATTTTTCAATCAAATGAATCCATTCCCAATAGTTTTAGTTTTTGTAATAACAGCTTTAGATAAATGCTTGCTATTAAATATAATCATCTCTGCAAATAAAGTATGGAAATCTATAGGATCCGTAAAAACATATTTTTTACAGCACTTTCTTTTTAATTTTTCATAATTTTTTTTCACGAATGATTCAATTGTTTTTTCACTAATAACTCCGCTTTTACACCAAAAATATTTTCTGACAGTTTCAATTATAAAATCCTTTGCTTGTTGAAACTGCTTCACTGACAACTCTCTGAATCGTTGATCGATACACAGGCTGACTTCCTTCAGGACGCTGAACGTAGAATCACGAATTAGAAAAGGATAATACGAATACTTGAATCCTAATTGCTCTAAGGACACCAAATTACCACCATGATGAAAACCAAAACTTAGATTAAAATTCGCAGAATTAATCAATCTTTCAGTCACTCCAGCGTTAAAAAATGATTCAATATCCGTGAAATACATTTTGAATATCCTCCAATCTTCAAAGCTCAGCGAGATGCTGCATCGCGGATGACTGCAAAAAAAATTTAATTTTACAGCTAAAGTTTCAGCGTTAATAAATGTAACTCCGACAATAACCTGTTTGGTAAATGAAGCATTCAAGTTATATGTAGTGCAAGCATCAGTTGATTCTGTCGTGCATATACTATTTTCTAAAGTTTATAGAAAAAACACTGACACTGAATTTATTTTATTTCCTGTTCACTTTTTTACAAACTGGATGTGATTGTAATTTCTTTCAAGATACTCCATGGACAAATGATTCTCTTCACACATTTTCTTTATTTCTTGGAGATATTCATCCTTTTCAAACACTTTCAACATTCCTTTTGGTAGAAATACGGTAAATTCATTTTGTAGGTCAGGGTGATTTTAAATCCACATTTCATATTCACCTTCCTCACACCCGTAATATTATATAATTTATTTTTCTCCAGATCATTCAGCTTCTTCACTGCTAGAAGATCTTCTCCACATCCAAGTCTGTTTGTATTTTCAAAATTAATTTTTTTCAATTAAACTCAAATAGTTCAAATTTCTTATTAGATCTCGAACAATCACTCTCTCTTTAATATTTCGTGATCTTGCTTCAATTAATTTCTTAACTTCTTGAATGTGATGTAGATGAGCATTTATTCGACACAGTTAAGAATTTATGTATATTAACGATTATGTTCTCAAACTCACAAAAATGTCAAGGATTTTGTGGACCTATTAGCATTTTAAATTTAAGAATAGGCGAGGAAATAGAGAGGAAATACGCAAGTCGGAAGGCAAAGGACCTAACATCGAGGGGCTGGAGCAACCTCTCAAGTACTATGGTCAAATTTATGACCACCCCGCCCTAGGGCAGTGGCCGGCATGCTCCTAACCATATCAGGCTACCCTGACCGGGCTGATCAACGACCTACTTTCTGGTCAGGTACCTTCGAGCTTGGGCAGACCATCCCTTTTTTCAGTGGTCCTTTTTGGAAAATCGGAAAACTTTAAGATTAAAAAATTCCTAATTTTGCAATTAGTGGTTTGAAAGTAATATATTTGGAATCTACGTATTTTCCCGATTCCAGAGGCATGTAAGTTTTCAATAAAGGTAGCAAATTTTAGTAGTATTTCGAATTAAATTGAATATTGAGCTGAAGTTTCTTGATATTGAAACCCGTCAAATATTTAATTTTTGAGGCGAATAATATATAATTGAAATCGAAAAAATTCGTAGATGCTGATTATGCTATTTTCAAATCGGTAGCTGAAAAATTTAAAGTTTTTAACCCTCCTTATGTTGACATACCTGCAGACAAAAAACGCCGGCTTGAGTAAGCTCACTTACACTGAGTACTATGAATAGACCGAAAAGCAGTAAAAAAATTAAGTCGGAGCGAGCCTGACCATACTTGAAAACTGAGCAAAAACTTTACCGACTACTACCCTAGTGTCTAGTCTCAAGACCTTTTCAATGTATCTATTATATGACATGAGCATTTTCTGAAGAGATTGAACATTCCACCATACCCTGCTTAAACGAAATACTAATTTTCAAAAATAGATTGATTGTATGGCATTTGGTTTTTTCTCACCTTACGTATAATAATAGATTTTGTACATTTAATAATTTCAAGCAATAGCGGCCCCCTTTTGAATTGATAAGTGAGTTAAATCAAATAAAGACATGCTTATCACCAGGAACACGATTTATAATTTTTCTATAAGAACGTTGTTCCAACCAATCTGAAAAGGCTAACATGTGAGACTACACGGGAACCTGATTCTTATTCAGCACAAAAAAGTACTTTGGAAATGACAAACATCTCATTGTCTAGATGTAAACATCAAGTTGTGTTGGCCAGTTTTATTTCTCATACGTATTCAGCGTATCCTGCAGAGGAAATATTTTTTCGATTTTCTTATCACAAAAATGTGTTACAATTTTTGCAATTCTTAAAACAAGTATGAATTTGTCTCACAACTCATGATAAGAACATCTTCTTTTTCTTGAAAAAAATTAGTTACGTAAAAAACGAAAAGTCAGTAGTCCACATATGCATTACAAAGTTTTTCTGAAATAAGCCTAGTATTTTATGGGTATGCAAGGTGTCTAGCTTCCTGGAAATCCTTAAAAATATAGAAAAGTTCTTGAAATTTTCACCTGAAAAAACCTGGAATAATCATTGACTTTTTTGACTGGAAAAGTTTGGAAAAGTCCTTGAATTTTGCAAAAACACCTTTATAGCACTAGATTGTTTATTCTATCGCGGTGAAAATAACGATCCTACTATCGAAAACATTTCAAAGCATTTTATTTATTTCCAATTTTTTATACTTTAACCACTATTTCATTTAAAAAAATTTTAATGAAATCATTTTTGTCTATCAATATTTTGAACAAAGTTCAATCTCACTAGTAATAAATAGTATAATTGTATGTTATCTGAAACCTGTGTATCAGAAAAATCAGGGTGTTTTTTTGGCCGAGGAAAGTCAGTGACTTCGAAAAAAATCTTGCAAATATCAGGCATTTCCTATAAGAGACACTTTAAATAATTGTCTAAGATAATAAATTAGAAAATTTTATTTTTTAAGGTTAAATTGTTTCATTCAGTTTATAAAAGGGTTTATGTTCAAAACTTTACAAAAGATTCTAGCATTTGTATAGGCCAGGGAAAATGAAAAATTCGCCAGAGTAAATTCAATTAGAAAGTCATCCTTTGTGTTTGGAATATCAACTATTACATTACTAGTTTAAAATTAATTTTTTTGTTTCAAATCTTTATTTGAAAATTCAAATATTTCGTTGAAAATTCTTTTTTTTTTTTAATTTTTTATTTCAATACAATTTTCTATCAGAAAATTGTAACTTGTCTATTTTTTGTTGAAATTTGATCAATTTGAGCGAGAACTTCATCTTTATTGGTAGTAAACTAATTTTTTGTTCGAAATTTCTTCTTTTTCTGGTTAAACTGCAACTGTGAATATGTGACTGCCCGCGAAGAAAGGGACCTTACACGCCTAAGCTGAATTTTACAGTACGGGCGATCGTAGCCGAGTCCGCAAGCAGACATTTGAGTAGTGTTGGAGGCGTCAACGAAAAGCGCCACCACCACTTACCACTACAGAAACCCGCAAAGAGACAAGGAAAGGTAGAGCTGAAGACGCACGAGCCAGTGGAGCTCACGGACACAGCGCATAACAGCTGTAGTGGTAAGTAGTGGGGCTGAATTTCGTAAGCCTCTCGTCCGGTCTCCGAGTACGTTTATCATGCCTATGTTTGCAGCTTAAGGGCATGTGACACAGCCAAATACCTATATTACCGACCTCACTTTTTCAGTTCACTGAATGTTTTTTTGAAACTAAGAACTTTTTTTGCAAATAAAATATTCACCTGACACTTTGGAAAATGTATTAGAGTACAATAAAGTACGTTTAGAAAGAAAACTACGTTTAAGTACAAAGCCTAATAATAAAAGATGTGCAAAAAATTTCAACCATTAATTCCATCGGCATCAGCCGGTAACGTTGTACACGAAAATACGAATCCTCTAGAGCCTCGTCCAGTGGCCGCCAGGGTTCGTATTTTCGTGTACAACGTTACCGGCTGATGCCGATGAAATTGATAGTTGAAAAATTTTTTTTTACATCTTTTATTATTGAGATTTGTACTCAAATGTAGTTTTTTTCGGCTCTTGCATTTCTCAAAGTTTTAGACCGATATTTTATGTATAAAAAAAGTTCCAACGTTAAAAAAATGTCAAGGTTCAGAAAAAAGATGAAATAATTTTCAGTGAAGTTCCTACCAAAATGCAGTACCTAAACGTACTTTATTCTACTCTAATACATTTTCCAAAGTTTCAGCTGGATATTTTATTTACAAAAAAGTTCTCAGGTTCAAAAGAACATTCAGTGAACTGAAAAAGTGAGGTCGGTAATATAGGTATTTAGCTGTGTCACATGCCCTCAAGAACAAAAAAGTAATCAACTTAAAAAAATTCTGATTTTTCCAAATGAAAGAGCAACTCAACAACTATCGATTGGTGTAAAAACCTAAAAATCGATTTTTGGCGCGTAAGGTCCGTTTCTTCGCGGACGGTCACATATATAGAAAAGGAGAAATTAAGAACATACACCGAGAGGTTAGCGACAACTGCTATTCGAAGAAATGACAGATGAATCGTGTAACCAGCTTCGTTTAGCACACTCAAAATATTCTAGTCGAATACGTGGAAAACACAAATAACGACTGTACACAAAATGATAGCGACAACTTTTATATAACGAAATGATGGGTAAATAATGTTACCAGGTAGGGCCCCCTCCATAAAAGAACTTATAGAAGCATATAGAGGAAAACTTAATACGCAAAGTATTGCCTTTTGTCAAGGTATATTGCATATAGATGCATATAGAACTCGCACTTCCATAAGAATCTATATGGAATTAGTAGTAGTCGCTAAGGTGATATCTATAAGTTTCTGTTGGTATTTCTACTTTATTTTTGAAAATTCATCATTGATCCTCACAGACTTCCGGGTCTATATGGCTTTATATGGAATTACCAACAACCACTGAGGTGATTTCTATATGCTTCTGTTGGTACCCATATTTTCTTTCGGTGGATGTCCCATTGACTCTCATACTGTATTACTATCAAACACTATCATAGTCTATTTGATCCTATATGGAATTACCAATAGCCACTGGGGTGGTTTCCAGGCGCTTCTGTTGGTATCTTTATTGCTTCTGGGGAAATGCCTCATTGACTCTGATAGACTTCTGGGTCAATGTGGCTCTATATAGAATTACCAACAGCAACTGAGGTGTTTTTATATGCTTCTGTTGGTATCTTTACTTCGTTTCGGTGAATGTGACATTGATTCTCATAAACTTCTGGTTCTACACGGCCCCATACGGAATTACCAACAGCCACGGAGGTGGTTTCTATATGCTTCTTTTCGTATCTTTATTTCTTCTGGGGAAATACCTCATTTATTCTGATAGACTTCTGGGCCGATGTGGCTCTATATGGAATTGCCAATAGCCATTATAGGGTGGTTTCTATACGCCCTTGTTAGTATCTTTATTTATATTTATGTATAAAGAAAACACAGGATTTCTATAAAACATACCTTTGATTTTGGGTTTGCACCGTCATTTGTGTTGAAATCAGTGGCAGAGTCAACAGATCGTGAAGGAGGCTCCACGAATTTTCGTGAGTTTGAATACGCTACTTCTATTTTTAATTTATCCAAATTATCCAAATAAAACAAAGCGAGGTGCATTCATTTTATTAATAAAATGTAATACTAGTTTAATATGAATTAGTTTTACAATTGTTGTGATTGCGAAATAGCTTCAATCACAAACCACATACAGATATGTGCCACGCACAAGCATATTTGTCACGAGAAAAGATATGCAATTCACTATATTCACATGCATTTACTTCCTTTTTTTCATAATGACGTGTTGTCATTGTCATGACGATGATCAGTATCGTGAGAACTAGCAACCTGCAAGAAGATCATAATGGGCTACCAAAATACACGAACTCTATACAGTGCTACGATGCAAGTATGGCCCCTGAACGGAGTTACATGGCACGGCTGCATGCTCTGCGGTGCGAGAAACAACCGGAGCTATCGCACTTTTCGCAGCCACGTCTGCGAAACCATGCTGAACTGCTCCGAAAAAGGGGCTATGTAAGCGGAACGCCTACTCTACCACAGTTAGAACAAGCCGGCAACAGAGAAAGAGAGGCGTCACTGAGACCAACCGCGGGCAGGTATCCAATAGAGGAAGAGCGATGCTTTTTGAACCCAAGAAACATCAACACCCAGGTTTCTCTCAAGCTTAAAGATCTGGCAGCATTCGGTTGAGCGAATATGAATACTATCTGACGCTAAGAGAAGTCTAGAGCGGAGGGAGAGGTGGGTCAGAGAAAATCCAAAGTTTCTCTCTGACCCATCTCGACTCTTTCAAGACCATCCAATTACTGTCGAACACCCACCCAACCAGAGGAGGTCGAAGTATTTTGGAGAGAAGTCAACGAAGTGCAGCATAGATTGAACGAAGAACAAGAAAATATAAATAGCTTCAAGGAGCTATGTGATGCCCTTATAACACCTGATAAAGAATTCCCGTTGATCACCACCGAAAAGGTGAAAAAAGTATTAAGAGGGATGAAGAACTATTCCGCACAGGGACCATATTGTATCAAAACCTTATGATGGAAGAAGTTTTCTTCAATCCATCAGCATTCGGCCCGTATTTTCACCTCATATTTAAAGTTGGAAGAGCCGATTCCGGAGTGGTTGGTGGAAGGGCGAACAATACTCATGCGGAAAATAGGCAACTTACCTAACCCGAAGAATTACGGGCCAATCACTTGCCCGAACACACTTTATAAGATATTCACAGCTATCCTAAATGATAGGATTGTTCGGGCCACTGAACCTGTGTGGCAAGAAATATATGAAAAACGAGGCTCAAAAAAAGGCGTAGCCGGATGTCGGGAGAACCTGCTGATCGATAGATGTGTCTGCAAAGATGCAACATTCTACCAGTGTGACTTATCGATGGACTGGATTGATTATCGGAAAGCTTTCGATTCGACCTCCCATAGACTTATCATCTGTCTTTTGGAAATCTTAAAGGTTCATCCGCAAATAGTTGGGTGCATAGAGAGATTGATGCCGCTTTGGAAAACCAGATTTACTATCTCATCTGGCAAAAATCGTGTGACAACTAACAAGGTCACGTTTCAGAGAGGTGTCTTTCAGGTCGACACCATGAGCTCACTCCTCTTTTGCCTTACATTATTGCCACTATCTCTATCACTGCGCCATTCCGACGGGTACTTGTGCGGCAAACCTGCAGATCTAAAGTACAAGGTCATTCATGTATTTTACATGGACGATCTTAAGATCTATGCTGAAAACAGAGAGCAACTGCATCTAGCTCTGGGGATTTTCGAAAGATATAGTAAGAAAATTGGAATGGAATTTAGGTTACACAAATGTGCTGAGGTTTATTTGAAGCGAGGAAAACTTAATGGCATCCCTGAAGATCCTGAGGTCGTTGATAGAAGCGCCATACGACACCTTTGCGCTATAGAGACTCATACATACCTGGGCGTGTCACAGAGCTGCATTCAGGATGTGACATCTATAAAGAATACTGTCCGAAGCAGATACAAACGTCTCATCCGACAGATTTGGTCTTCCGAACTGTCGGCGAGGAACAAAGTATCTACAACGAACATGCTTGCCGTCCCGGCACTACTCTATTCACTTGGAGTAGTTCCATGGACAAAGAGCGAGCTCAGATCTCTTGATATCGGGACAAGAACGGTTATGCACATGAATAAAAGCATGCATCTTAAGCCTTCCGTTCCGCGACTGTACATCTCACGCCGTCAAGGGTGTCACGGAATATTCAGTCTTGAATGTCTTCACCACAGGATTATTCTGGGTACAGCACATAGAGTTGCAAATCGAAGAGACCCTCTTCTTAAAATGGTCAGGAATCACGAAGAAGTGGGCAAAGGAACATTTCTGTACGAAGCAGCGGAGGAGGCTGCTGAAACACTGGGACTTGACTTCAGTATTAGGGGTGAGCAAAATGCATCAAATCTCATCTATCTCGAGTACTCACTCCAGAAAGCTCGGATTAAGAAAGCACAAGAGAAAAACTTTCGTGAACAGCTCCTCGATAAGAGGATGCACGGTATCTTCCACAGAAATGTGAAGGATCAGTCAAT
>NC_046662.1:140362371-140363388 GCF_010883055.1 Belonocnema kinseyi
CCTCCCTTTACAACTTTTCTCTCTACTCCTCCTAGCAAATCCAAAAAATATTTCTTCCATTCTATCATTTCAATATCTTGGTTTACTCTTTTTCTTCTTTTCGTTTCTCTATTTACTACCTTCCACACCTCTTCTTCCGTCCTAGCCTTCTCCACCTCTTCCTCAAACCTTTTATTCTCTTCCTTTTTCTTTTGATAACACAATTCAGTATACTCTTTCTTTTTTTTTCCTATATTCTTCCCTATTACTTTTTTCTTTTCTCCATTTTCTTAATTCCTTTCTGACCTCCTTTTTTTCTCTTTGCAGTCCTCATCCCACTCACTTCTATTCCCCCCTCTACTATCTTCATTATTATTTGTGCACTCTATTCCTATTTTTATTTCTCCTATCATTTTTTCCATCTCCTCGTCCACATTTCCCTCTCCCATTTTGATATTTCTTATTTTTTCTCTAAACTGTTCTTTTCCTTCCCTTGACCAATCCCCTTTTCCTACACTCTTTACATTTGCTCCCCTTTTACTCATATTGCTATTCCTTTTTGTCCAAATAATGTCACTATTAAGGGAAAGTGATCCGAATCAATATATTCTCCTACTTATAGTTTCTTAACCTTCTCTCTTACCTCATCATCCACTATCACATAATCAATTACCGTTCCCCTTTCACTTCCTGAGCGTGTATATTCTCCTTTTTCATCCCCTTCTATATTCCCGTTTAAGATATACCATCCCAACTCCTCCAAGCTCTTTAACAACTTTTTTCCCTCCCCATTTAGTACCTTATCTTTGGATTTTCTTCCTTTCTCTTCTCCCCATTCCCTTCCTCCTCTGTCTCCTGTTCTCGCATTGAAATCACCACCTATTATCATCCTAATCTCTTATTTATTTTCTTCAATCATTTCTTTAATCTCCTCTTCTTTTTCCTGCATATCACCGTCCACATAAATCCCCACTACCTTCCATTTCTCTCCTCCCATCATAGCCTCTTCTACTATTACTCCTTCTTTTTGTTCATTCC
>NC_046662.1:140363488-140368168 GCF_010883055.1 Belonocnema kinseyi
CGTTCCTTCCTCCTCTAGTTTCCCTGCACCTCATTTCTTACTATCTCTTCCATTTCTTCATCCCAATCCCACCATACTCCATCTATCTGAATTCTCCCATACGAATTTTTCTACCTAAAAATCGATGTATATATATTTTTTGGTTAAAAATAATATTTATATTCAGAATCCAACTGTTCTAAATTGGTTGAAAATTGAGGTTTTTTTATCGAGATCTGATTTTTTCTAATTGAAAATTCATATATATATCTTGTTTTTTTTGTGTATGTTTATTTTAGGCCTAAATCTTTGAATTTATAATATAAACGGAGTGCATACCTATAATTCGCAGTGTTATTAAAATATAACTGCTTTATTCATAAATGTATTTTAATAGAAAAACGCGGAAATTTTCAAACATAATGTAACTATTTCATTTTTAGCTGAAAATTGATATCCTTTATTGTAAATTAAATTTTTCTACCTAAAAATTGATGTATATTTTTTGTCTGGTTAAAAATAATATTTTTTATTCAGAATCTAACTGTTGTGAATTGGTTGAAAATGAGGTTTTTGATCGAGATCTGATTTTCTCTAATTGAAAGTTCATATATATATATATATATATGTATGTATCCTTTTTTGTATATGTTTATTTCAGGCCTAAATCTTTGAATTTATAATAAAAACAGAGTACATACCTATAATTCTCAGTGTTTTTATAATATAATTGAACCGCTGGCGAGCAAAAGGGGACACGGCCGGATTCAGCATAGAATCAGCGAAGTGATTGTTTCTGATAATAGTTGGAAAAGCATTTTTTTTGAGATTATTAAAATTTTTGAGATATTTTTGAGAATATTAATTGAAAAGAAAAAGTTATTAAAATGCAACAAGGTATAAAAAGAACTAGAAATGAAGATTCGTGGATTAAAAATAAGAAAAAATGTTCCAGAAATCAGGTACGATTGGAAACCGTCAATACAATTTTTAAATAAATTTTAATCATAAATTTAATATTTTATGACTTTTTTTATTCTTGATTTTTTCAATAATTCTTTTACTGAACTATATATAATATGTAGATAGTCTAAAGTAATTATTTTAAATTTTTAATGACGAAGTTAACAGCATTATTTGTTATTTCTTTAGGGAAAAGAATACATTACAAAGTCTAAATCTAAAAAGACGGTATTGCTAAAGATATTCTAATCCCAGAGAGATCTTTCAAACCTATTGAATCCTGCTGTGGAGAAAAATGTTACCAAAAGTTTTCAAATGTGCAACAAGAAAAAGTACATACAAATTTTTGGAATCTCTGGATCTATAATGAACAAAATATGTTTCTCAGAGAATTGTTAAAATGCAAGAATTCTATCAAAATGAATGCAGGTGAAAAACTAAGACGGTTAATTCATTGGATATATTTATTTCCTACTGACGAAGAAAATGTTCCGATTTGCAAGAAATTTTTTTGTGCTTTTCTATGTTTAGGCAAAAGAACAGTTGAAAATGTTCAAAAAAAGATTTTAAATAAGCAGCCTTTAAAAAATTTGGCAGGTGGAGTACGCGAAATTTGTCTTAAATTAACAGAAAAATTTTTTAAAAAATGATTGAAGAGCATTGCGAATCGATTCCACATCACAGTTCACATTACAAACTAAATTCTACCAACCTAAAATATTTCGATAATTCTTCATTAAATTTTCTAGAGCTTTACAAATTATTCGGAAAATATTATAAAGAAAAAACTGGGGCTAAATTGACAATAAGTCAAACCGTTTATTTTAAGTATTTTAACCGAAATGTTGGCTTCATTTTTAAATTACCTAGAACTGACATGTGCAATACTTGCTACAAAAACGAGACAAATGGAGAGGTAGACGAAGAAGTAATTAATCACAAAAACAATGCTGAAATTTATTTGAAGTTAAAAAAGCAAATACTCCCTTAAAATAATAGTCTATGCTGTGAATTTGATTTTTCACAGAATTTGCCACTACCAAAAATACCCGTGTCCGCGCAGTTTTACCTACGTTTTATTGTCCATTTATTTGCAAAGCGAGATTAAATATGTGTTTCCAGTTCGAGGCGATTCCTATTGCCAGTGCGATAGGAATTTTGGCACATATTCGCAAAAACTGAATAAATTAGAACGAATTGAAACTGAAGCTGAATATGTAGAAATGATTCGCAATGCTCGTTCACCTTCATTCACAATGGTCGAGAAGTATGAAGATCTTCTGTAGGATTTTGAAAAATATTTCAAAGGCAAAATGCGAAAGCCAAAAAATTTCCAAATCAGCAAAGCGTTCGTTTTTCATGTTTTTCCTGATTGAAAAGTGGATGTTTTTGACAACTATGAGTTGCAAAATCCAACCACTTTTTTCTTTAAACCTACGCTTAAACTAGAAAATCTTTCGAAAAGTCCTCCACCCCGAATTGATTAAAAGCTTCCAAAATAAAGGATGTAAAAAAATCTCTTTCAGTATTTAAGCGCTGAAGAAAAAGAATTTTTCGAATCATATATTTTAAAATTACAAACTCAGAATCCAGATGCCGAAGAAACTGAAGAGAGTGACGAAAATGACTAAAAGTAGTTTCTAATAAAATATTGTTTGATTAATTTATTCCTGTTCAATAATACGCATAATATTATATGTTAAATGTTTAATAAATAAATTATTTTAATGATAATATCTGGAGTTACTGTTGTGCATTTGTTTTGGTAAGATTGACTTGACCTTCACGGCGTTCGTTGCAGCGCGTACGTAGCCGGCCAGGCACGTTTTTGGGCAGCGTCAAGATTTACGCTTGGATTTTAAAACATTCCTAATTTTTGAACTATTAATCCAATTGATCTAAAACTATCCAGAAAACTTCTTTGAACCTTCATGAACAGCTTTCTCACTGAAAGCTCTCCGTAGCTTAAAATTCGTTCACTAAACGCGGCACTTGAAGGTTAACATTCATGATTTTTGCATTGACACAAATAAAAATTAATAACTTTTTTGCTTATTACAATATTCCCGTTTTTCTTTCTACAGAGCTTCAGAAGACTTAAACACGTACTTTGTATTAGGGAAATCAGGAAATGATGAAAATTGTCTAAATTAGCGCGAGTTGAAGTGAAAAAAGATTGGAATTTTTCGTTTTTAAAAAATCCACTTTTTACCAAATATCTCAAAAACTACCAAACCTTAATTTTTTGCAAAAGCAAAAAAAGATGCGCCTTGAAATTCTCTACAAGTATCAGTCTTTAAAATTGAAATTAGAAAGATTTTTAAAATTGACACTCAGGACAATACTTCTCTGGCTGAATCCGGCCGTGTCCCCTTTTGGTCGCCAGCGGTTCAATTTCTGTATTCATACATGTATTTTAATAGCAAAACGTGGAAATTTTCGGACATAATGTAACGCCTAAAAATGAAGTAGTTACATTATGTCAGGAAATTTCCACTTTTCCATCAGGAAAAACATGCAAAACGAACGCCTTGCTGATTTGGAAATTTTTTGGCTTTCGCATTTTGCCTTTGAAATATTTTTCGAAATCCTACAGAAGATCTTCATACTTTTCAACCATTGTGAATGAAGGTGAACGAGCATTGCGAATCATTTCTACATATTCAGCTTCAGTTTCAATTCGTTCTAATTTATTCAGCTTTTGCGAATATGTGCCAAAATTCCTATCGCACTGGCAATAGGAATCGCCTCGAACTGGAAACACATATTTAATCTCGCTTTGCAAATAAATGGACAATAAAACCAAAAAATGAAACACTGTGTACTTATTATTTTGTCCCGGACATGAGTCTGAAAATAATGTTATGCTGTTGAACTTGTCTTTAGCAAATTCTTTTAATACCGATCAAAAAACTCAATTTTCAACCAATTTCGAACAGTTAGATTCTGAATTCAAAATATTATTTTTAACCATAAAAAAATATACATCAATTTTTGGGTCATAGAATTCAATTTACAGTAAAGAATAAAAATTTTCAACTAAAAATTAAATAGTTACATTCGAATTTGTCAAGATTCGTACTTTTCGTTTAAAAATTCCATTCTTTCGGTGGAAATTCAACTTTTTTGATTTAGGGTGAAAATGTTTGGTTAAAAATTAACCTGTTTTAATTGGTTAACATTTACTTTTTAATTGAAAATTTATCTATATTGTTGAAAATTCAACTGTTTTATCGCAGTTACCTGTTTTTGGTTTTATTTCAGATTTAAATATTTCTTGAAAATTTATCTTTTTTGGTTTTTCATTTATTTTTTTCTGGATTTACTTTTTCTATTTCTTCAATTTTGCACATTTGGGATGGAAATTTCTTGACTTTCAATATGAATATGTGTGTGTATGTGTATGTGTGCATGTATGTATGCATGTATATGTATATACATATATATATATATATATAATTAAAAATTTGTCATAAGGACAACCGCAGGATTTCGCCGGGAGCGGGTGCTAATCTGAAAAATTGCACCCGCTTCCAGCGAAATCGCGGTAAAATTTCAGCCATAACCACGTCTCACAACCGTGAGATAGGTGGTTACAGTCTGTAATCAAATCAATACCACGACCCAGCAAAAGCTTCGTGGACCCTAAGAACACGGAGCGACCCAAGGACAACCGCCTTCTGCATTTTTCCCGCAAATGTTCTAGCATATTGTTGACACGCAGGGATGCTTTTTAGG
>NC_046662.1:140368268-140369689 GCF_010883055.1 Belonocnema kinseyi
AGGTGAAAATACGGGCCAAATGCTGATGGGTTGAAGAAAACTTCTTCCACCAGAAGATTTTGATACAATCTGGTCCCGGTGCGGAATAGTTCTTCATCCCTCGTAATACTTTTTTCACCTCCTCGGTAGTGATAGGTGAACAGTCTTTATCAGGTGTTATGAGGACAACACATAACTCCTTGAAGCAATTTATATTTTCTGAGACTTCGTCTAGTCTATGCTGAACTTCGTAGACTTCTCTCCAAAATACTTCGACCTCTTCTGGTTTGGGTGGGTGTTCGACAGTAACTGGAGGGTCTTGTAAGAGTCGAGATGAGTCAGAGAGAAACTGTTGATTTTCTCTGACCCACCTCTCCCTCTGCTCTAGAATTCTCTTAGCGTCAGATAGTATACGTATTCTCTCAACAATATGCTGCCTGATGTTCAGCAGCTTTGACTTGTTAAGAGTGTGATAACGGGTGCGTAGTTCGCGCGCGAACTTTCGAAGCTTGGCGGTAAAATTCCAGCTAGATTTGATGTAGTCAATCACACATTGAATGCGGGACGCGTACTGTCTTGCCCAGCCTATCTTTATGGCAAGTTGATGCATTCTTCTTTTGGTCTTATGATCAGCCGTTGGTTTTGTTTTACGGTACGCATCGGCCAAAGCTCTCGGAGCATTATGCACACAATAATTGATAGCCCAGAAGTCGGATTCACCAGAAAAATGTTCACGAAGCTCGTCATCCATTTCAGCCAGGTCTTTAGGCTTGAGAGAAACCTTGGTGTTGATGTTTCTCCGGGTCGTAAAGCATCGCTCTTCATCTATTGGATGCCTGCCGGCGGTTGGTCTTAGTGTCGCCTCTCTTTCTTTGTTACCGGCTTATTCTAGCTGTGGTAGAGTAGGCGTTCCGCTTACATAGCATGGTTTCGCAGACGTTGCTGCGAAAAGTGCGATAGCTCCGGGTATTTCTCGCACCACAGAGCATGCCGCCGTACCGTGTAACCCCGTTCACGGGCCACACTCGCATCGTAGCACTCTAGCAAGTCGTGATTCAGTTGCTCCGTCCACCCAAAGGTCGCGAGATCCCGCCGATCCATCGCATTGAATCCATTTTCATTGACTCCCCCAGCTCTAGATTGGTCGGCATTGTTGGCCGACCCATTGTCGGGAGCCCTGAGCGTTCTGTTGTTTTGAACCGTACTTACTACAACTATGTCTGTTGTTGTGATTGTTGTTCCCACGAGAAGCTAGGGAAAGGGGTTCGTCCATCCTTGTAGAGCCCCGCATTCAAGGATAAGGCTGCGTACTCTGAGAGATCGCCCGGTATCCCAGAGTTACCGTTCTAGACACCTCACCCAAGTGCCATTCAGCTTTCGGCACGGTTTTCACACCTCCACTTGGGGGTTAATTCCTTCGGGACCACCCCTGGACAATTCTC
>NC_046662.1:140369789-140384403 GCF_010883055.1 Belonocnema kinseyi
TTGCAACGATTGTACCCGGAATATTCTGTTAAACTGATCGTCCTTATCATCGGCGCTCTTGGAGGTGCCAAGCTTTAACTTGCTAATAGCCTAAAAAGCATCATTGCGTGTCAACAATATGCTAGAACACTTGCGGGAAAAATGCAGAAGGCGGTTGTCCTTGGGTCGCTCCGTGTTCTTAGGGTCCACGAGACTTTTGCTGGATCGTCTTATTGATTCCTTTACAGACTGTAACCATCTATCTCACGGTTGTGTTGTTTTGAACCGCACTTACTACAACTATGTTTGGTGTTGTCATTGTTATGCCCACGAGAAACTAGGGAAAGTGGTTCGTTCATCCTTGTAGAGCCCCGCAGGCAAGGATAAGGCTGCTTACTCTGAGAGATCGCCCGGTATCCCAGAGTCTTCGTTCTAGACACCTCACCCAGGTGCCATTCAGCTTTCAGCACGGTTTTGACACCTCCGCTTGGGGGTTAATTCCTTCGGGACCACCCCTGAACAATTGTCCGCGACTGCATATTTATTTTTGTAACCATATTCAGCAAAAACCCTTGGTACAGGGACCCTCTATCCGCAACCTGAGGACTCGTTAAAATACTGTAAAATTGTTGTAAGAAAAAATATAACTTTTGGATTTTCCATTATATTTATCCTCTCAAAATATGAATTTTTGTTATATCAAGTGAATTCAAAAGGTTGTTATTATAATCTTCTAGGGCATTTAGAAATTAAACTTTTTCTTCTCCTGCCACTTTTTTATAATGTTCGTTGTTTGGCTTAAAATGTTCATTTTCGTGTGTTTTTGGAATTTTGTATATGCTGTATCTCTAATAATTTGTAATGTTACGAAAAATGTCATGAGAATAAATTGTTCAACTTTTTAAATATTATGACTAACCATGCAGAGAATTTTTTAATCGTGAAAAAATGTGTACTCAAATATTTTTTAAATGGGCGTACATTTAGTTTTTCTCTTTAAAATGTCTGTCTAATGAAATAGGCATTTAGCTTAGGACACTAAAAGAGTGTACCAAGGGCCAATCTGATAGTGTCCTAAAATTTAAGTTTTGTGTTTTCAATGCTTTTTTATAAATAAAAAAAACTACGTGTCCTATAAAAAGTGATAAATAACAAATTTGTAGATATTTTTTGAGTGCACAATGTTTGTCTTATGAGTTTCTTCCTATCTTGCATAGTTTGACCGCAAAATGCAATTTTTGATTAGTTTTTGTGTGGTCAAAATTTGAATTTTTAATTTTTTTTAATTCAGAAAGTTGATATGATAATCTTGTAGGACTGTCGTAAAATGATTCTTCAAGTTTTGCTTTTGGTAAACAATTTCTTTCTATAAAAAATACAACAAATTTTCGAAAAAATTGACATTGTTTTTTTTCTCCCAAAACTACCGAAAAAGGAGTGAATATTAAGGGAAAAAGTTGTTTAAAAATGAATTTCCTTTACAACAGTCCATTTCCTCTTTTTAATTATGGCTCGACATTAATTTATGCTCTTACTTACTCAATCATGATTACCTCTATCCGGATACATTGCCATTTAGGCGCGCTCGATTTCCTACAACATTTGTAAACAGGTTGTGTTGGATTTTTTTTTCTCGTAACTTTCGTCGTTTCTCCACAATTTTCTTATTTAAAAAGCAATGTTTTTCTTATCTTCGACTTTTTTTCATATCGTGCATTTTTTAGCTTGAAATTTTGATTTTAGGTTGATTTAAAAAATTTTGAAAATGCTATAACTCTGAAAATTTTCTTTTGATCATAAAAGTCATCAGGATAAATTGTTTGCCCTGCGCAAAACAATAAATACCCGTACATAGAATATTCAAATTCAGAATAAAACGGTTTAAAAAAATTTGTAAATCTGCTCACTTTTTGAATTTTCCTAAAAAAAGACTGATTAGCGAACTCGTCCTTTCTTTTAGGATTTAAAAAAGTGTGCTAAGGATGGATTAGATTCGTTCATTTTTTCGATAGTTATCGTATTTACGGACGGCCGGATGAAACGCAGACGCAATAATAAAAAGTAGATTTTCATTTTCAGAGGGTCTCGAAATGTAAAGATCCGTTGAAAACAGTGGTGTCAAATTTTGGACAAATGATCAGAATGTAAAACGGAAATTCATTTCTAAACAACTTATGTTCTTGTTATTTGCAACTCTAACGAATAACTATTTAAATTTTAGGCTGCCAGGCTATTTGTTATTTCTAGACCAATCATTAATTTACTTGAATGAAGTTTGAATGGCGAGTTCTCATACCGACATCTTGAGATGTGAATTACCATTTTGCCTAAAGGGCGCCAGATCGTTGGTGAATATTTAAATAAGCTAAAACGAACAAAAGGTACTGATCGGATTTCAACTGATTTCTACTCATTATTATTTAACTCCCTACTAGCTCAACACAGAGAGGGGTAGGGTTAAGAGGAATTAAACAAGAAAAATAGAACACTCCCAGAACAACAATCAATGTTCAATAACTGAGGTACGACCAGATATTACGGGTATAAAAATAATTATTTATTAAAGTGGTATTGGATACCTCACACTACATTTAAACAATTTCGTAAAAAACACAACTATGCGCGAAGCCTTATTGTTTAAACATGCATCCTTAATCCCTGAAGGGTTAACTCTAGTTACCTAACTTACAACGAGACTGATAATTACTGAAATCATGTGAATGATTTCCTAGCGACCCTCCAATATGGCGGTCCATGAATAACACAAAAGGTCAATGAAGGTCGCCGCCATTCTGGACGATCGTGCTAATCTGATGTTCACTACCGACCAGACTCTCACTAAAAACTTTATAAATGATACGCCCAAACTTATACAAAGCAGAAGTTACTGCTTATAGTATTACACCCTCGGTATGTGATTTGGTTTACTAACGAACTTCTACCATGACGTTCCATTACTGACATGAAAGGTCAGCTAAGGTCGCCGACATCTTGGACGACCGCACTTAGTCAGTTCTTACTATTGCACAGAATTTAAATCAATACCTTACACATCCAAGCCCGTATTCGAAAAGAACAAATTTCACTTGAGTTGTTGGCTAACTGTCCCCACCACCCTGAATATCGACCACGCACTAATTACAATTTATTAAAGGCGAAATGAAGACACATATCTTTACTTATCTGGCCTTATTATGCCGTAACGGTCCTACGTTCAATTAGGCCGTCACGTCGAAACCAAATTCGGTTATTCCCTCACAGGGGAGGCTTATTATACGCCTAAATAAGATGCGTGGATTGACTTCGTATAATTACGTTTTCGGCGTCGTTATGGAAGACAAACTACTAACGAGGTGAGCTGTAATATGGTCGAACCCTGATCCCCCCTCTCACTCCTTTAGAGTGTTCCACATGGATCGCCATGTTAACTCGCCACTTCACGCACATGCGCCAAATGCGCGATGCAACACTTAGTTCGGCACACCTACTTCGGACCGCCGGCCCGAAAAGTATCTAGTGAACAAAAATAAACAAAAAGTTTCGACGATATTAGTGGATGTGTGTATTTTTAAAATTTATTATGACCCCCTAGTTTGGTGACGGATCGGAGCTGTAGGATTACAATTGATTGAGTAAATAAGTGTATAAATTGATGTCGACGCATATTTAAAAAGGTGAAAGGGACTGGTTTAAAGGAAATTCATTGTTAAACAACTTTTTTCCTTGGTATTTACCCCGTTTTTGGTAGTTTTCGAAAAAAAGAACAATTTCGATATTTTAGATTTTTTTTAATAGAAAGAAATTGTTTAACAGCAGCTAAACTTGGATAATACATATTCCATATTATTGACAATCAACAACAAAATGATAAATTTAGCATTCTAGAGAAAATCCAAAAAAAGTTGCAACAATTTGAAAAATATTCAGGCAGTTTTTATGAAATTCTAATGTGATCTTCTGCTAATTTATATAGACATCATTACATAATTTAAAATAGAATAAAGTCAATTACATAACTTTCAAATCCATATGTTCAAGCACACATCAAATGTACGGTAAGGAACAAATGCCGTAATTGTTCAAAAAATAGTTTAAAAAACAACAAGAAAACCACATCGATATATTTTCGAGACCAATTCAGTGGTTTAGTGCATTTTTTAAACTAACAGTTTCTTTAAAACAATTGCAGAACGATAAAAAATATTGTAAATTTTTAAAAAATTGTTTAAAAAGAAACCCCATCGAAATATTTTGGTGATGAATCTAGGGGTGTTTTTAGTTGTTTTATACGACTTTTTTTTCGAAATTTAGTAGTTAAGTTTCCAATCCATATCTACAGGCACGCAGCAAATGTATGCTAAGTAAAAAATGCCGTAATCTTTCAAAAATGTTAAAAAGAAGAAACACATCGAGATATTTTCGATCAAAATGCAATTGCATTGTTAACTTTCTAATCTGACAATTATTTTGTATAAATATTGCAGAAATATAATAAGTAATGTATTTGTTCAGAAATGGTTTAGAAAAATAGACTCCGAAAATTTCGGAGATGAATCTAGAGGTTTTTTTATTTTTTTTTTGTCAAAAGTAAACAGATTATTAAGAATTGTAAATCTTCTTTTAAATGCAATGATTTTTCATCAAAATAACCAACTTTTGTTTCAAAACGATAATATTATTGCAGACAGGCTATATTGAAATGTTAACTATAGGACAGTCCTTGTAGTCCTCGCCCGATCAAGCATATATTCGATGATAATTCACTATAAATCTAAAGTGCATTTCGCAGTAAAAGTTCAAAATTAAAAAAATGAAACCTCCCATGTTTCTTCGAAAAGCTACATTTTAGAGCTTTTTGAAAGATGCATTATTTTTGAATGTTTTGAATGTTCACCATTTTTATCATGAATTTTCACAATTTCAGTGCGTTATTTTATTATGTACCGCTCCATCTTCGTTAACTTAAAACTTTCGACTAATCGATCGCCAAATCTGGGAGTTTATTCTTGGCCAGATAAGAATGGCGCGCAATTTAAAATACTAGCTCTTGTTGGATAACCCTGAATTATCTCAGACTGTTGACTTGATGATGTCGGACGGTCGACTCGACCGTCATAGATATGATCTTACATAGACGACTTGGTCTCCTTGGATTTCGATGCTCAAATTTGGTAAAAAATATTGTTTAAACTATTAGATTACTTTTTATAGCTCTGCAACATTCATAAACAAACTAATTTTTGGATTGAAAAATTAACAACATCATTAGATTTCTCTTAATGAGCTTTTTTTGTTCTATTATTTAAACCATTTTTTCAACAATTACATTACTCTTTATAGTTCATCAATTGTTATAAACAAACTAATTATTGAATTGAAAAATTAACAATACCGTTGCATTCTTTTCAAAATCATGTCGATCTTTCTTTTCTTCTCAAACCATTTTGTAAATAATTACGAAATTTCTTGTCTAGCATACTTATGGGCACAAATTTCCAAATCTTCCATTTTTGGCGTCAAAATACAGGCTTAGTTTTTGTTTCAAATTTAACGCTCTACACTTCACCTTCCTGTATATAATAAAATTATTTGAAGAAAAATAAAAAAAAGTAGAGCTAGAACAAGACATAGTAATATTTGCATAATGTTTCAAGTTATTTTGCACACGATAACAAATATCCATTACATTTTATAGAACTAATCTTATAGTAGAGGATACGCTGAGTAGCTAAGAAAAGTTCAAATCGTCTTTATTTTACATTGCGTTGAACTAGTCCCGAAACTATAGAGAACTGATCTATAAAATTATAACCGATTTTTCGCCACAAAAATTCTTTTAAGCACTTGAATAAGTTGTAGAGCGCAAAGGGAAATTGAGGAATATGTATTTTAGATTATATAGAATATCTAGAATCACAGAAAAAACTAAGAATAAAATTTATTGCAGGAAATTTTTTAGAGCGATAAGGTTTTGTTTAGCCAACTACGCGTCTTTCAAAAAACATGTGTTTGTCATGGAGAAACAAAACAAAGTTTAACCGAATTTTCTGTTAAGTTTATCCTGTGAAGTTAATTTTTGTTGCAGAGAATCTTTCGCCAAAAGTCGAGGTAAAGTTTATCTTCTGTTTTTTCTGTGATACCAAGAATATTGAATGAATACATTTATGGGAATATATAGTGAATGTATTAGGAATATTGAAGTGATCGACCCGTCGGCATATAAAAATAAATTGGTTTAAAAATATGACATATTGTAGAAACAATTTTTACATTCTCATCAAGAGAAGATATTATATAGTATACTGTTTTAGTGTCCTAAAATAAAGGCCAAGTTCGTTAGCCAGCCATTTTGGATGAAAATCCAAAAAGTGAGCGTATTTTAAAATCTTTGAGACCACTTTTATCAAATTTAGAAAGTTTTTTGTACGGATGTTCAAAGTATTCAAACAAAGGAACCATTTATCTTAATGACTTTTTTTTGATAAAACCAAAATTTTATTTTTCAATGCCCTACAATATTATTCTAAAAAAAAAGAGTTTTTGGTTTCGTAACTAAAGGAGTGCCGCACATGGGAAGAAAAATGACTTGTTTGGTTCAGATTAACGTACAGCCCAAAAATCCAGCGTAATTCATACATGCTTGCTAAATTTTTAATTAAAAAAAAATTTAATAAAAAAATGCATTATTCGAGCACCTGCCGATGGAAAATTTATTTTTTTCGATATCATATTTAAAACTGTTGACATAGAAAAAATCGAATTTTTCTGTAGAAAAATGCCTGATTACTTCTTTTTTTCATAAAATTTCTTACAATATAACTATAAAAAACGTATGATTATGGAAAATCACAAAACACATTTTTTCAAGAAATAATTTGTTTATAAAAATTTTTGTTGTTTAATAATATGTATAATATTGGAACATCTTTATCTAATGTTAGATTATGAAACTTAGGCGATTTCAACACTTTCCCTGTCATTGACGAGCACTGTGAACCTCAAATAGATAAAATGGCCATTTTTTCGTCATATTTGTTTGTTCACTTATAAAAAATTGAAAACCTAATTGAAAAATCAATATTTGTGGGCTGTACGTTGTTTTGAACGTATGTGCTATGTTTAAATCGTAAAAATAAAATTGGACATGAAGAAATTCAGTTTTTGAAAAATCGGCGAAAGTTACAATAAAATGTTTAATAACAAATTTTTTTTTAAAGAATGCATTTTTTTTTAAACAGACAATGAAACTACGTCAGTTTTAATATCAATGAATGTTATAAATTGTAATCATATACATTTACGGAAATGATATACAATTTGAGATACAAATTCGATTGCGAATCACAAGATACGTGATGATCCGGGGCCAAATCCTAATACTCGGTAATCCTCCCTGCATGCTCTGTCACGAAAAATAGAGTTATGCGCGAGGTTAGAGAGCTTTTCAGTCCTTGTTTTCCTTTGAAAATGCTCGAAAATTACGAATTCGGAAATAAGTTGGCTTCCGTGAGCATTAAAGAGGCTTCGCGATATTGTAAACCTCCCTCCGGGCTCTGTCAAACCGAGTTTGCCCGATGATTTTAGAGTATTGAGCGAGCGCGTAGCGAGATTTCAAACAAATATTCAATGTTTCACAAGTGTTTGCTAAAGTGTCTTTAATGCTCGCGGAAGCCTACTTATTTCCGAATTCGCCATTTTCGAGAGTTTTCGAGGAAAAACGTGGACTGAAAAGGTCTCTCCAACCTCGCGCAGAACTTTATTTTTCGTGACAGAGCATGCAGGGAGGACTTGCCGAGTATTAGGATTTTTTCCCGGGGAGAATGTATTCGTTAAAGCCGAAGGAGTGTTAGCAAAAAAGATCTCAAGAATATCTTAAGATTTTTAATGTTTTCCATTTGAAATTATTATTTAGTTTGAAAGTTTGTTTAGTATAATTCAATTCATTTATTGAATTTGAAAACAATTCCCCTAATTATCTTTAAGTTTAAATTATAATCCCGTTCTGTGATAACAATTTTAAATTCTAGAATTTCAGAAGCTTCAACTCTAAAAGATTTAATTTATTTTTCAATATTTATTTGTAAAATCTTGATGGCTTTGAATTTATAATTGTTCAAATTCAAAAGTTTGCATTTTTATTTCTTTAATTTTGAACGTTTTAAGTATAAATAATTTTCAATGATCTAATCTTCAAATATTCCATTTTTAAGATTGTGGCATTGTTCTATTTTCTCAATTTTTAATTTGAAATCATTCAATTTCGTGATTTTTCAATTCGAAAGAAAATTTTGTGAAAGGAAAATCTATTTCTTCAGAATCTGTGGTAACTAATTTGGTGTTATTTCTTGTGGTACAAAAAAAACTCAATTAAAAAAAAATTATCTTTCTTACTTTTTTCTTTTGACGTTTCTTCTCGTGTGTTTGATACCTTTTTTGGGGGATTTCGGATATGAGTTCTTTACAATTATCTTTAAAATCATAGGGATGGTTTGCATTTTTCCGTTTGCTTGCAGCCACCAGATTAGGGAAAACTTCGTTCCTCTCGAAGGCATTTCGATGTAATTACTTCAATATTTATTATTTTAAACCGATTAAACTGATGGTTTTACAAACTTTGGTAATGGAATTTTAGAGAAAACAACAAAGTATCTGTTACGAGGGCGCAGGCGTAGAGGCAACCAGGCCACATATTTTGTGCGTGGTAAAAAGCAGTTATAAAAAGACTTTTTCTAGCTGCCGCGTTTGCGCTCTTTGAATAAGATTACTTTTTCTTGATGTTGCGCTTGCGCATTTCGAGTCAGAAATAATGTCCAGGACTGTCGGAATCATAACCTCACTTCATTATGATTTGACACTTGAGAGATTGATTGTGAGTGGTCCAAATTTGGTCGTTGGATTCTTGTTTTGTTTAACAGGATTTTGCATCAATTATAGGTAATTTGCTAATTTCTTATAAATTTCTGAAAATTTTGGAAACTCGTTCAATTCTTCATAAAGTTTAGTAAATCTCTGAAATTAAGAAAATTCTCCGAAAAATTTTTAATTTCGACCAAAAAGCTTCGGATACACTAAATTTCTATAAATTTTCGGTAATTTACAAAGTTAACAACAATTTCCGGAATTTTCAGGTAATTTTTGTAATTTTACCATAAATTTCCAAAAATTACCATAAATGATAAAAAAATTGGTTTTAATTGTTTCTCAAATAAAAAATTTACCTCATTTTTTAGAAAAAATATCGTGTGCTACAGGAGCTAAAAGTAGGCAGTTAAAAGTCTTGTCAAGTTTACAGTACTTGCCATCGGCTCGTCTTCGGGTCGTTTCCGACTCGTCTTCAGCTCGCCTACAACTCCTCTTTGACTCGTCTCTGGCTCATACAGCTAACTTCACACTCTTGTGTAACTGCCTACTTTCCGCACTTGTAGCACAATATACTATTAGAAGTAGCTACGTAGGAGCTAGTAGAATAAACAGCCGCAAAGTAGGAACAATACTGCCACTTGGAGCTTCAAAGAAGGGCCTATATTTCGACTCGGGATGCGTTCAGTCTGCAATGCCTTGTGCTTAAAGTTCACCTTCTCGGTCAAGGAGAAATTGTACGCTGAAGCAACCCGACGTGCGGGCTCGCGTTTCAGCCATGTTTAATGAGCTGTAAATCTCGAACCTTCTAGATTAGAAAAATTTAACAACAAAATTAATTTTTTGAACTTGGCAAGGTGTTAGTCCTACTTAAGAAAAAAAAGCACAATAAAATATGTTACACTGCGACACTATCACACAAGAATTAAAATTCCTCCGAAATGAATACCTTTTTGGATACAAAATTGATCTTTTTCATTCAGTAACCCCATACCTCGAAAAAATGTTTTTCTAAAACGTCAGAATTTCTACTTTCAATCGCTACTGCCGACCAATTTTAAAAACCTGTCAAATTCGAGTGACAGAATTAACGGTAGTTTTCCCGGAAAGGTTTCATTTTTTTACATTAAAGTTTATTTACCTATATTCACAAACGCAATGTCTCGGGAGCTTGTTTTGATTATTTCTGTTAACGAGAAATTAAATTTTTATGTCAATCTGCGGTCATGCCCGCTCCGATTTCAAATTAGTGTCAGTTTTAGATTGTCAACTTCCACATCTCTTTCCTCTAAACTGGCTAACTTTTTCTTATCATAATTGTTTGGCTTAAAATCAGTAATAGTTCAGTACACTTTTGTTTTATCTTCAAGTAGTAATTTTGATTTAACAGATTGTTTCTTCAATCTCCTGTAAAGTTTCCAAAATGCCCCTTAGCACCTTTTGAACTACCAACCTTCATTTAGAGATAAACTGATTGCCGGGTTGAAAAATGAAAAGCGTCATCAAAGACTTGATTGGCCAAGCAGGTTCGACCAGTCCCCACGGTGCGGCGATCTGGCCAATCACAGGCATCGTAGAGAGTATATATAAGAACAACGTAACCTGATACCTAAGTTTCAGGTCAGCCCTGAAGAAGTGAACTGCAATGTTCACAAAACGACGAAAAAATTTCGTAGTTTCTTCACACGAGTGAAACCCGAAATATCTCTTGTTATCAAAATGAATCATCGTGAAAGCATTAAATCTATTACATCATTGAATTTTTCCCGTAGATAACTTGATGCGTTTTTTCAACCATTTTTTGCAAATTTTACAATACAAATTTGCTTGTTTTATGTCAGTTTTGATGTTTCACTTTCGATGGTCGAAACTATTCGAAACTATTCTGAAAACATTTATTTAAAAAATCTGAATTATCAACGTCCTTTATTTAGTATCTGATTTGGTGCAAATTTATTTCTATGTTTAAATTTTCGAATAAAACAGTTGAGGCGAGCACACAAGATAGAGAAGAAGGAAGAGAAAATAAAAACTTAAGGGTTGTATACTGATAAAAAAATATATATATAAAAGAATACATGTATAACATACGAATATATCATCAATAAGAACCTTTTTCTGCAATAAAATTATTTAAGTTAGTTAAAAAATAACATTTTCCACGTCTATATCTGGATGACAGCTTTACCTCCTGTGTCTGGTGGTCTCCAAACCTCAGCTACGAGTTCTATATGACAGAACCGCGCGCACAACAATAAAATCGCCGTACTTCATTAATGGCTACTTCAATTGAAGTCAAACTTTACAAAAAAAAAACTTTTACAGATGCTACGGAGCATTTGGTCATTGGAAGTTTTGATTGCTATAACTTGCCTCAGTACACTTTTCAATTAAAAATATGTAAACGTTCCCTGGGCAATTATGAATAAAAAAAGTAATAACTTTTTTCCATAACAAAAAAATATAACCTTTAAATGATATACAAGCAAAAATACATTTTTAGGCATAATTCGTTAAACTTATCAGTTAAGAGAAGTAACAGTTTCTGATTCAGAGCTAAATGAAGTTAAAAAGCACAGAAAGTTTGCAATGTGCAAAATCGTGTTTTTTAATTATTTCAAAAACGAAAGAAGTTACAACATTTTTCCATCAGAAAAAAAGATATGACTTCTGTTCGTTACGATTTTTCTGCCTATATATTTTTATAAAATCTTATCCTTACTATTTACAGTTATTTACAGGTATTTACATGTAATCTTATATTTAGATCCTTATTTCTATTATCCACGATAGTGCAATTTAGGACGTGTTAGCGAATTAGTGAGTGATCGAGCGATCGAGAGCGAGAGTGCAAACGAGAGAGATAGGGAGAGAAAGAGAGAAAGAACGTAACTACATCTTAGTCTACTTATCCTATTACATACCTATAACTTACAATCTTTAGGCTGCTTATCTAAGCGACTTCCGTTTCCTATTTCTTTCACTTCTCTTGTTCCTCCATTTTGTAATTTTTTCCCACGCATTCTTTTATTTATCCTCAATCGCTCCTCTAGCACACTCCAGCTCCATCACCTATTCTTCGCCTAATCCATTTTCCCCTAGAATCTTTAGCACATTCTCTTACCATCTTCCTTTATTTTCAATTTCTCTCCTACATACTTCATATAAATGCTCCCATGTTCCCTGCTCCCATTCACATATTCTGCACTTTCTGTTCTCTTCCTTTTCCCACTACATCCCCATCCTTGCCTCGTTTCCCAATCTAACTTTTTATATTCGGCCCAACTTCTCTTTCCCCATCTCTTTTGTAAACAATTTAGTACACCTTTCTCATCATCTTATATTATTGGTTCTATTTTCATTCCTCAATCATCCTTTATCTTCGTATTAATTGTCTTTTCCTGTTCTTTTTTCCAATTCTTCATAGTTTTGCTCCAGTCCTGTCTTCCATCTCTCTAACATTAGGGAAATCCCTTCCTTCTTATTCACATCTCGTTAATTCTATTGCCCTCCCTCTCCTCTCTGCTACCAGAATCAAACACTTTCTTGCTTACTCCCCTCCACCCCTTTCCCTCTCACAGCTTCATCACAAATTTCGATTCCCTCTTTCCCGATCTACTATTTAATTTATATCTTTGCTCTTCTTCTCTCAATATATATCCGGGCATCCTTCAGGTTACCCTTAGTGTCCACCTTATATACCTTATTTGTAAACTCTCCTCTTTTTCAACATAACTTTAACTATTTAGCCTCGAACTAATGATTCATAGACCAACTTTAAGTCCACGAACGTTGCTGCCACATCCCCTTTTTTCCTATTAAACCTCTTATTTACCAAATAGTTCAGAACATAATGTTATCTATTAATCCTCTTATTTACCAAATAGTTCAGAGTATATATGTTGTACATCACCCCCCATTCCTATTTAAACACTGTTTGATTCGGAGGCTCTATCTTTTATCCACTAGTTCATTCTTCAATCATTCCGACAAAACAGTTACATACACTTTATACAGTGTTTGCATCAACGTCATACGCCTATAATCCTTAACCTCCTTTTCTTTGCCTTTCTTCGCTATTATTATCATGACTCCTTCTTTCCATAACTCTGGGCATGCCTCTCCTCAACATTCTCTATTACACATTATCCACGCCCATTCCTTTAGATCCATCCGTCCATATTCCCATACCTCATTTGAAATCTCACTATACAAGGTGCTTTTCCATCTTTTATTATTTCTAATACGTTGACTATTTCTTCCCTTTTTTCGAAAGCCTAAAGGTTTATCCGCTAATTGTAAGGCACATCGTGAGATGGATGCCGCTTTGCAAAAATACATTTACTATCTCATCTGGAAAAAATCATGTGACAACTAACAAGGTAACCTTCCGGATAGGTGTCTTTCAGGGCGACACCATGAGCCCACTTCTCTCTTGCTTCACATTATTGCAAGTATCTCTAGCACTTTGCCATTCCAAAGAGTACTTTTGCGGCAAACTTGCAAATCGTAAGTACAAGGTCACCTGGGCGTGCCACAAAGCCGCAATGAGGATGTGACAGTGTAACGCCTATAAAGGACACACTCGCAAGCAGATACAAACGTCTGATCCGGCAGATTTGATCTTCCGAAGTCTTGGCGAGGAACAAAGTATCTTGCCATGCGAACATGCTTGCCGTCCCGTTAGTACTGTATTCATTTGGAGTGGTTCCATGAACGCACTACGGGACACAAAATGTTATGCACATTGAAAAAAAGCATGCATCGTAAGTCTTTTGTTCCGCGAATCTACATCTCGCGGTGTCAAGATAGTCGCGGAATATCGAATCTTTAATGTGTTCATAACAGGATTACTTTGGGTAAAGCACTTCGAGTCGCAAATGAAAAAGAGCATCTTCTTAAAATGGTTAGAAAGCACGAAGAATTAGGCAAAGGAGCCTTTCTGTACAAAGCAGCGGTGGAGGTTGCTAAAACACTCGAACTTAACTTGAGCATTAGGGGTAAGCATAATGCATAAAATCTTATCTACCTCGAGTACTCCCTTCTCAATGCGGGAACGACCTACATCCAAAGGCATATTGTGGCACTAGGGGTGCTTTAATACCATCTCTTTCACTCTTACGGCATTAACCTTAATATCGCTCCTCTAGATGCGTCTACGGAAATTGAGTCAATTGTCGAGAATGAGAAGTGCCGCATATAATGGCAATTTATGTTTTCGACAATTGTTTCTGCTGCACACTCGAGAACTGACATAGTTCTTCTTGACTTCAAGGAGTGAACGATTTTCATTATCGAATTTTCGGTACTAGCTGAGAAAAACATCATAGCCAAGAAGAAGAAAATAAAAAGAGGTTTAGAGACCTTATAAGGGAGTTGACGATTGTACCCGGAATATTTTCTTAAACTAATTGTCCTTACGATCAGCAGTCTTATAGGTGCTAAGCTTTCACCGGTTAATGGCCTGAAAAGCATCCCTGCGTGTCAACAATATGCTGAAACAGTTGAGGGAAAAATGCAGAAGGCATTCCGTGTTTATTGCGTCACAGACTGTAACCACCTATCTCACCGTCGTGAGAGGTGATTATTGTTAAAATTTAAACGCGATTTCGCTGGGATCGGGTGCTTTACGAGCCGTGGTCAACGGTGCAATGCGCCGTCAGTGATCGAACCATCACGGCTTGCTAAGACATAACAAACGGTCGATCGGCGCGTGAAACACTGCCGCCGCAGCCGTGGCATGATTTTTAGTACTCAATTGTCGAAGACACGCGTT
>NC_046662.1:140384503-140413010 GCF_010883055.1 Belonocnema kinseyi
CATGCAGTATACTGTCTGAAATGCGCCCAGTCATTGGGATAATTGATTTTGCCCCCCACTCAAGCTCTAAAGTTGACAATAGTCTGCCTGGACGATTATATTTCCAGAAAATTATCCTATTCCGCATATACAAGAAAATTAATAGTACTAGTCAATGCGTCCTCGAATCGCACCTCAATTCTGAGACTACTATGTTTCACAAGATTCGAGTGAGAATAACAGTTTACTGAGAGATCAGTTGTAGGATCAAAGGCGAGCAGACAGTTTCCTGCGGGATAATTCTCTGTCAATATTATTGACTTCGTTTAGAAAATGGATACCAATTCCACTAAATAACGTATGATAAGCTTCGAAATACAAATTCGTATCCCCAAATGGTGGCTGTATTGGTTTGAATGGTATCTGAGTACCGTCAAAATTAAAGCTAGAGATGATTAATTTGATACATATGAAAATTAAAATGATTTTTATTTTCGTTTTCTTTGAATGCAATATTGACCAAAACACAATTATTATTCTCTTTGGCATTTGACCGAGAATTGCATTATCGAGGGTTTCAGGGTGAAGGCTCGGGTGTAGAGACAAAGCTTTTACCTTGACACGTGTAATAGGGTATTTTGCAGTGCCATGAGATAGAGTTTTGGCATGAGAGAGTAGAAAAAAGGGAATAATTTTTGCTCGACGTAGAATTAGTGAAACCTCTTCAATATTTATATTACAGCCATTAGTGCTATCCATGAGGCGAAGTAAATATTTGAGACTACTAAACGAAGACTCAATTCTACATCATTGGCGAAAAATGTGTCTTAGTTGAAAACATAACTGTGCATGTTCCAATAAGATCAATAGATTTCACAGCACTTTAATATTTTTAGATAGATTTTAACCCCTTATTATTATGGAAATCATCCATTTTTCCAGATGTGTCATTATACCAAAGATAGGTAGTCAGATGACTATTTTTAGTAGCAGACCATAGTTAAGTAGTTTCAATGTATGGCCGATAAGCATAAACATCACTGCGTGGAGTATTACGGATAAAACAAGCCGATTAAAATAATGACATTTATTGCTACTTACATGCTTCGTTGAAGATAGCCAGGTCGTAGCAAGGCACTAGCGATCGGGTCATCCCCTGTAACAGTGTAACGGGGCAGTCGCAATAGGCAGGAAGTTCCGTGGACGCGGAGGTGGTCCTGGAAGAACGTTAGGAGGTCCGAGATCTTTCTTCAGGATCGATCCCAGGGAGAGAAGGCGAGAGCACTCACTAGCACTAGCTGGTGAACTGTGAATGACCGAACGAACCAGCAGAGACTGACGACGGGACGCTTCGTCGCCCATAACTTCGGGACCCGTCGGGGGATTCCGGCCAATCTCGGATGCGGCTCAGCAACCATTTCGTGCAGGGCCGTGCCAAGTTATATTATATAGTAACAATTCCGTTAAACCCCTGTAACCACGGGGGTTTCGGTATATACCTGAAATTTCCTTAATGTCGCTTTCCAGTTCCGATAGTCTCGAAAAGAAAAAGGATTTAAACAACATTTTGTAATTCTGCATCCTCTTCTAAGATTTTTCCTCAATAGTTTTGAATCTCGTATTTATTTATGTTATGGTTTTCTGATGAGTGGATCTGTCTTTTCGAGTCTGGAGTTGTAAAGTGTTGCTAAATTAAAATCATTTTTCGTTGGAAAACAAGATTGTATTTTATATGGACTAATTCAACTTTTATTTTTTTGGGGAATTGTTATCGTAGTTTTTTTTACAATAGTCCCCTGTTTTGCGCTGGAAGTTCCTGTTCTCTCGATGTTTTTCTGCATCTGATCCTCCTTAATGATTATCTTCTTTCTGAAACAAATGTAAAAAGAGAAACGAAAAACTTGTCCGTATAGTCGATTCTCGTGTAAATTTCTTGTTTTTGAGGTCGATAGCCCTTTAAGTCTGTTTTTTTGTTGAGTTACTGTTCTTTCATTCACTAATAAAAAATTGTAATCCAATATAAGCTGTATAATTTAGTTTATTAACAAATAGTTAAAGTAGTTCGGTTCCTGTTATAAGATTTCAAGTTCTGTGTTTTTGAAATTAAAATTATTTCTGAAAAAAAGATCCTACTCCATCTTCACTGAATTGGGAACCGAACCACAAAACTTCTGATTTCCGGACAGGTGAGTTTCCTATGAAGATATCAGAAGGATCAGAAAGAGAACTTTTAATTCAAGAAAATAACGCCAATCTTTAGCTAGATATTAATGGTACAAGTAATTATTTTAAAATTTATTTGCTATATCATCAGAGATTGTACCTTACTGACAGCAGATCAACCCTCCAAACCATGAAGGCAGAAAATCTACATAATATCGATCAAGTTAAGAATCTTCAATAACAGAAAAATCCTTAACGTCTTAATAAGACTAGATGGTAAATAATATTTTTCAAATTAAAATTATTTCTGAAAGAAAGATCCTACTCTATCTTCACTGAATTGGAAACCGAACCACAAAACTTCTGATTTCCGGTCAGGTGAGTTTTCTATTAAGCTATCAGAGGGATCAGAATGAGAACTTTTAATTCAAGAAAATAACGCCAATCTTTAGCTAGGTGTTAATGGTACAAGTAATTATTTTAAAATTTATCTGCTATATCATCAGAGATTGTACCTTACCGACAGCAGATCAACCCTCCAAATCATGAAGGCAGAAAATCTACATAATATCGATCAAGTTAAGAATCTTCAATAACAGAAAAATGCTTAACGTCTTAATAACACTAGATGGTAAATAATATTTTTCAAATTAAAATTATTTCTTAAAAAAAGATCCTACTCCATCTTCACTGAATTGGGAATCGAACCACAAAACTTCTGATTTCCGGTCAGGTGCGTTTCCAATTAAGCTATTAGAGGGATCAGAATGAGAACTCTTAATTCAAGAAAATGATATTGCAGAGAAATTTAAAAATAAGTTCTGTGTTTTGCTGTTAGTAATTGGGTATATTCTTTTGTCTGAAAGGTTTAGAAAGGTTTAAAAAGGCTGGGGTTAATTGTGTTGATGATTTTTTGCTAGTATTTATTGCAAACTCCAAATCATCTATATATTTATCCCAGGTGGAATGGTCGCTATCTACGTAGGATTTAATAATTTCTTTAATTGTCCTATTGTAACGCTCATTTCGGTTGTCTTAGGGTAATATTTAGGTGTTTTATTATGCCTTATATCGAATTTTTCGGTTCGTTCTCTTAAAGTTTTGTTGACAAACTCCATGCCATTATCAGTGTGGAGAATCTTAGGTGTTCCCCAGCGCGAAATGACACGTTTATGGATTTCTGACTATTGTTGTTCCGTTAGCTTTTCTTATCCGGATTATTTCAACCCATTTTGTAAAAAGGTCTACAAACACTAAAGTGTATTGATTTTTTCTCTTTTTAGAACTTGGTAGTGGACCCATGATTTCAGCTGCTACCATGGTCTTTGACAAGGCTGGCAATTTTGTACGTATTTGATCACGTCCGAATATACCCCTGGCCAGAAGTAATGTTCGCAAATTTTAGAGTAAGTTTTCTCTAAGCCTAAATTTCCTGTCTGGGTTTCATCGTGGTTTTCCCGTAAAACTTGACGTCTCAAGCTTTGGGTACGACT
Organism: Belonocnema kinseyi; assembly: GCF_010883055.1. Classification (NCBI taxonomy): domain Eukaryota; kingdom Metazoa; phylum Arthropoda; class Insecta; order Hymenoptera; family Cynipidae; genus Belonocnema; species Belonocnema kinseyi. Next base: position 140,388,139 of record NC_046662.1, read on the forward strand.
GTTTTCCAAGGATTTAAGTCTGGTAATAGAGTAGATTTGAGTGGGTCGGTTCGGTAAAAATAGAGTTGTGAATCTATGATTCGCCATTTTTCATGTTCTTCGGGTCTTTTTCTAACTTGTCTGATTGACTTGCATGTTGGTGGCAGTAGTGAGAAAGTGTACAGTGACAGGCCGTGAGAGGTTATTACAAAGTTTTTGTGGAATGTGTGAGTGGAGTGTGAGGGTGGAAGTCTAGGAGGTGAGTACGGTTGTAAGGGGTGTATTGGGAAGATAGAAATTATTTTACATTGTATTTGGAGGGGGGGTTTTCTAAATAGGAAAAGTGAGGTTAAGCCTGCAAGGCAGCAGGGTCATTTTGTTTTTAGGTTTTTGCGCCTTCATGGCGGGCAAGGGACGTTCTTGTCGTGATGGGGGATGTTAGGGGCGACAAAACGGTGGCTAAAGGGGATGTGAGAAGTGAAATAGGGCAAAGAAACTGAAATTTTAGGGCGGTAAGCGGCAGCAGCCTTAAGAGACATCTGTGGGCGGCAGTGAGTACTTTTGTGTATGGATAGGTTAGAGTTACCGACAGACGAGCGGGAGGTGCGCAGCGATAGTACTGGCAGTGCTGGTAGTGAAGTAGACGGGAGGAAATATCCAGAGGGACACGTCGGCCAGTTGTGCGTGGCTCGGTGTCAACTGGTGGGTCAGGGAGGAGGAAGAATCGGAGCGGAAGAAGTGATCAGGTAAGGGAGAGAGCGTCTAGTGCAAGTGAGAGGGAGGATCTCTTGAACAGGAAAAGGGAAAGCCAAGAGAGTCCGGAGAAAAGCGCGCTAGACAGTCCCTTTAAAAAAAGCGTATGAACGCGTAGGGCACCCCCTCTCTCCCTAAATGGAGGGGCAGACGGAGAAGGAGGCTATCGGGGTGCTCATAGGCGAGATCAGAGGGTTGAGAGAGGACGTAAGGGGGTTATGGAGCAGATGGAAATTATGAGGGAGAACCTGAGGGTAAGAGATGACAGATGAGGAAAGGAAGTAAAAGTGCTGAGGGGAAAAGTAGAAGGATTGCAGAGGGAGTTGGTGTCGATAAGGAAGGAAAAGGAGGATAAAATAAAGGAGATGAAAGAAGCTATTAGGATGTGGAAGCAAAGGACGGAAAAAAGACTGGAGAATGTGGAGGGCGGGTCGGTATTAGACGCAGTGGATAAGGGAGAGGGTGAGAAGCAAGGTATTTAAAAGAAAGTGGAGATCATCATAGAAGAGAAAGTGGGAGAGCATAGGAATGAAAAGGAGGAGAGGGCGGATAGGAAAAGGATAAGGGCAATGCAGTTGAGAATGGAGAAAAAAGAGAAGGTAGATAGGAGAAATAATATGGTGATAAGAGGATTGAAGCTCAAGAGCGGGGAAGAAATAGACGGGGTGAAGCGCTGCTACAGAGCATAATGTGGATTAAAGGCAAGGTGGGGAAAGAGATACATAGCAAGAACGAATTTAGGGATTATAACATGGAGTCGAGAGTGTAATTATAAGGAGAAATTTTTGGAAGAGGGGGGAAGTAAATTAGTTAGGAAGTGTTGGTGGGAGAAGGATAACAGACGTAGTGGTACAAAGATGAAGGTGGAAAGAGAAAGGTATTTTAGAATGAATGGATTCCAGATGGATGAAGTGAACAGAATCCGCAAGGAAGGAATGAAGGTATATTAGTTGGTTCAAAAGAATGGCATGGAGAAAGAGAAGGCAGAAGGAGAGGAGAGAATAAGAGAGTCAAGGTATAATGGCAACTATGTGTGAATTATGCCAAGGGAGAGAGCGCAATATTTGTGTAAGAAAGGAGAGCAAGGAAGTCAGGAACTTATAGCGAGAATGAGGTGCGGTTGCATGGAGAATTATAATAGGTTCTGGCTTTTTAGAGAGAACAGAATGTGCGAATTGTGCGAGAAGGGGGATACAAAATTGTAGCATTGGTTGGAAGAATGTGAAAAGGTGGAAGGGAGGGAGGTAAGCATGGAGGTATTGTTGCATGAAAGGGGTGACAAAAGGGCAGTAGCATGGATGAAGGGGGTTTTGGGTAAGATAGAGAAGAAGAGAAGGAAGGAGGAAGAGGAATCGAGAAGGAAAGATTGTAAGTAGGAGAGGAAGTAGATGTAAGAGAAATGTATATATTGTAAATAGTAGTTAAGTATTAGGTGTTAGCCGTGGAGACAGAGGCTGATAATGCGAGGCATAGCGACAAAATATCGAAATGCATGTGAGGAAAGGCGAGGCGCAGCGAGGAAGGTTAGGCTATAGGAGCGAGTGGATTAGTTATAAGGTGTGGATGAATAGTATTTTGTAAGACATAGTTGTAAGAAAATTCTGTAATCGCCGCCGATTGTTCGCGTAAGTACGGCTCCCAACCCTCTGTTTCTCGCTTCAGTTTCGAGTTGAAAGGATTGTGTGAACTCTGGATATGTCTAAATTGGCGCTGATGTTAAAAGGTCTTTAATTCTTGGAAAGCCTCATCTTGTTCTAATCCCCAACTTCATATTTTATCATTCCTTAGTAATCTATTCATAGTGGGACGATGGTCGTGGGGGCTAAAGCGTAGGCTTTGGACCCACTCCTTCGGCTTGCGGGTTCGACTCCCGCCTCGCACTCTGGAAGAGTCTCGGTGGCCCATGCGGTGAACACTAGCCTAGCAAGGGAGTTGTTCATCTCCGGAGAGTCGTGGGACCGGTACGTCTAGAGAAAAGGGTTTTCTCTAAGTACTTAAGGCTGTTGCTCTTGGTGGTTCGGAACCCACCTTAAACCGTAGATCCCCCTTCCACCACCAAGTAAGTGTGTGGAGGGTGTGTAAAGGAATAGAGAAGGTTTAAGAAAAATGTAAACCCCTAGGGGACACATTAGAAGCTTCCATTCCAGTAATCTATTCATTGATTCTATTATTTCGGTAAAGTGTGAGATAAATTTTTTGTACCAACTTGCCTTCCCTATTATGGGCTGTAATTGTTTAATATTTTTACGTTTAGGAGATTCTAGTATTAGTTGAATTTTTTCTTCGTCTATTTGGAGTCCTTTGTCGTTAACTTTAAGACTTACATATTTAATTTCTAAGCAGCCGAATTCGTATTTGTCCGGACTGATCGTTAAATTTGCATTATTTATTTTATCTAGTACAATGTTCAAGTATTTTAAATGGTCATCCAAATTTTGTGTTACAATTGCGACGTCATCCAAATAACAAAAAACGTTTAATTTCAAGTCTGGTGTGATAATTTTGTCCATAAGTCTCTGGAAAGTACCTGGAACATTGATCAGACCCAATGGCATCCTTTCAAATTGATACATGCCCTTTCCAGGGAGTGTGAATGCTGTGATTGGTTTTGAACTTTCTTTTAACGGAATTTGCAAATAAGCTAATTTTAAATCAATTTTCGAAAAAAATTTTGCTGATCTTAAAGTGTCCAATATTTCTGTCATGAGTGGGATTGGGTAGACTTTTTTGGTAATATTATTAACCAGTCTGAAATCTAAAGAGAATCTATAATCTTTCCCAGGTTTTTTATTATCACCATAGGATTTGACAAATCGTAACAAGAGGGTTCTATTATGTCCTGTTCTATTTTATGATTTTTATAATTCTATGTTTACCTGAATTAAATGAGTCGTGTTTGCTTGATTCGTCGTTAGTGTCAAAGGTGGGGCTGCTCCCTAAGGGTTGGAATTGTTTGGTCGTGGGGATGCTTATTAAGCTAGGGATATCCTTCGTAGGATTTGTTGCAGGAATTTTGAAGTTTTATATTTTTGGGGGTTCGTTAAAATTGATAGTTTCTAGGGGAATTTCGCTTTCTGGTAACCCTGAATTACTATTTTTATGCTCTTTAGTACTTTTAAGGTTAATGCTACTTCCAAGTTTCGGTTTTCTATTTGTATTAATATCTCTTTCTTGTTTAATAAATAATTTTCCTGAATATTTTCCTTTTTACTAGCTTTACCTTCCTTAGCTTTAATGTCAGGTTTAATATCTATTTTGTTTTACATTATAGGGAGGGTTACCGAGTTTGGAAATGCCTCAATTAGATAGAAGGTGGGAGGGCTCCCTGGTAAGCACCAAGTTTCTGTGTCATAGCTTAGGGTCATCCCTAGGGTTTTTAGCATGTCCGTGTCTAAAATACCCACTGATTTAAGTTTGGCACCAACCTGAACATTAAACGCCTTGTGCGATTTTTCAAAAATGCTGGCGTTTCGGTAATAGGTTGAGACATTTTCTGTCTTAATATCCGCCCTTCAAGTTTCCCTGGTTGTACGTTGTATCGTCTTTGCGCGAATTTAAATTCTGATTTTTATCTGAATTGGAATTTATTTTATTTTGGTCATCCGTATTAGATTTATTATACCGCTCTTAGTTTTTATTCCCGTAATTTGGATTTTGAGAATTTCGTTTATTTTCATTATTATTCTTTGCTGAATTATTTTCCGATTTTTCTGTTGGGAATTCAATCATTGAACTGTTTTGACCTTCAATTGAGCCTAATGTCATTTGGCTAAACGCTAGTAACATTTTGTTGTAAGGATTGAATGGATATGTTGGTCTATTGTTTTGGAATCTATGCTGGAAATGTGATTGGAATCTCGGTTAAAAGTTTGATTGAAATCTAGGTCTGAAATATTGTTGATATTGATTTGAAAAAGGTAGGGATGAAAATCCAAATGGTGAAAATGGAAATCAATTTTTGTATTCGTTTTTTGTCCTGATTATTTTGGTTTCCGTTTTGGTTATCATTTCGATTATTTTTATTTTCCCTAAAATCTGCATTATTTTGATTCCCGTTATTATTGTTACGTTTTTGTTCATTTTTATCTTTGGTCAAATCCGATAAGGATCTCCAGGAATTTTTATTTATTTCGCACCGACCTTTAACATCTTCTATTAATAACGCGTCTTAATTTTCTATAATATCGCGATCGTTTATTTTATAACCCCTTTTGAATCTTTTCATTTCTTCAAGAAAATTCGCGGGGCTGTCGTCTTTATTATTTGAAAATTTTATTGGCCAATCGCTCATAATTTAAAACGGCATTTGTATCATGCCGAAAGGAAAATAAGTTGCGTGAATTGTTTGATTATTTGTGTAATTATCTGATTCGTAATCTGTGTCTGAGTTGTTAACGTGTATTCGTGAGCGTCTGTTTGACCTGTTATTTATTTTTGAGAGTCTACGTGTTCTGTTTTGGTTTGAGTCGAGTCTCTCTTCTAATAGTTCACTGTCATCCGAATTTTGTAGTTTTAAATTATTAGCTTTTAATTTGCGACGGTCTTCAATATTACTGTAAGAAAATTTATTAGCTTCTCTTGATTGTGCCCTTAAATCGAATTGGACCGACGGCCTATTACGAGGTTCGCTTTTATTTTTCCTATAATTTGGTTCTAATCTTTCCTTATGTTGATTCATAAATCCGTCGAACTCTATACTTTCTGAATGTTCGTCAGTTTCTAAAATAAATCGTTTGTTGTTTCCCAAAAAGGAATCGCGATTAGAAGTTTCGTTGTTTCTTTGGAGGCGGTTTTCCGACCTATTTCTATTTTCTAGACTTTCATCTTCATTTCTTTCTTTCCTTAGGTTATGTCTTTCTATAGACGCGCCTAGTGTGGATAAATTTTTATAATCCCAGAAAAAGATATTGTTTGTTGGGTGACAGGTTCTATTAGGGGTTTGACTAATGTCATGGAGTGGGGATTGGATGTTTTGAGTTGATCTGTCTTTATATGGCCTATTGCTTATATTGGGTGTTTCCGTGTTTTTTCGGGTAAAACCTCGACCACGGCCTATTGACCTATTTATTGTTTTGGATATTGTTCCCGTGTTTTGTGGTGTGTTTGAGACTGAGTTATTCATTTTAGGTCTCGTTGTGACGTTCTTTGTGTTAACTTTTTGGATTTGGGGTGCTGCTGCACCCTCTAAATCCAAGTTGTCATGGTTGATTTCCGCTATAATTGGGTTAGTGATTTTATTTTTGATCTTGTCTGGCCTGAGTCTCATTTTGTCTTTATTCGCGTTAGAATTCGTATCTGTAACACACCCTATGTGTATATCCAATGACATTTAAAATGAAAAAATGCCATTAATTTAAAGTATTTTGATTGAATTTGTAATAATGTGACACCCTATCCAAGTTTCCATAATAGGTTCCCACATTTCATTTGATTCATGATGAGAATATTTCGATTTATTTAATGCATTCTAATTTAGATTTTAATCTGATATTAAAGTGTCACCGAGTTCCTAAATTTGTTCATTTTGGCTCTGCGACCTTTTGTTTTGAAGATACGTTGCGTGAACTTGGCGCGGGTCGCGGGTACTGCTCGCTGCACGTGCGAACTTATTTGCGCACTTTAACGTTTCGATAAATTGGGTGATTGAAATATTTAAGGAAAATCAAAATTCGACGTGGTTTTCTTATTAGCTCTTCCCTTCACTTTCCAATTTTTGGTTTTTATTTTCAAAAATGTATGTTTTGGAGTTTCTTTTTTGATGCTTTTAATGGATCATCTCATCATGAATCACATAAAATTATTAGGCAAAATTTATGAAAAATCAACAATGAAGATCGCACAAATAATCAGGCACCAGTCATAGTAAATCATGGTAAATCATCAAGAAGAATCACACAAATAACACTTTCAATAACAAGGTTGAGGCATCAGATCAAATAGCATGCAGATTCAAATTTTCAGAAATAAGAGTCAGGATTAGAGTCCAAAGTAGAGTTTTCTTTGAAGCCAGAGTTTATTTCAGTTTTATAATGTGTCTCCCTTTTTCTCGACAGGTTAAGAATTAAAGAAAAGGAAAAGCGTGGGATTTTCGATTGGGCGCCAGGTATTACGGAGGTAACGTCGAGGAGGGAAATAGGGAAGTTGAATGCCGAGAGTAAGGTGAAAACACAATAAAACAAGCCGATTAAAATAATTTAACGTTTAATGTAATGTAACGGAGCAGTCGTAATAGGCAGGGAGTTTTACGAATTCGGAAATGGTCCTGCAAGGACGTTAGGAGGCCCGAGATCTTCCTTCGGGATCGAGCCCAGGGCGGGGAGGCGAGAGCACTCACTAGCACTAGCTGGAGAACGGTAAACGACCGAGCGATCTAGCAGAGACTGACGACAGAACGTTCCGTCGCCCATAACTTCGGGACCCGTCGTTGCGTTCCGGCCCATTTCGAATGCGGCCCAGCAACCTTTTCGCGCAGGGCCGTGTCAAGTTATATTTTATAGTAACAATTCTGTTACAGGAGATACTACATTTTGATTAAAATATACATACACTTGATTGAATAAGGAATGTAGTAGATTGCTTACAGGACCAACTTTATCGAACTATGCGGCATTTGCAACAACCCTAGAGTAGTTTCAGCCTTTGTAGCTTTATTTCTTTTTACCACACCATGCTTCTTACTTTCATGGAGGTTTCCTTTTTTCTCTTATTAATGGGGGTTTCAACTCACGAACTTAAGTGCACCACAATTAGAAGTCTTCTGAATCATTCGCTTCTTCCCACTGTTATCATAAGCAGAATCGTTCATAATATTCTCCATTTCATCAATAGCCCGTCGTTTCAAACTCTCACCAATTTCCCCAATGCGATTTTTAAGTGAATTTTTAAGCGGAATATTATCATCCAAATCATTCATAACATGAATGAAGGCTTTCAATACCATGACCTTTTTGATACGGTGCTGCACCAATATAAATCTGGGGAATCCCGCCACCATCACCTGCTTGTAAGGCATAATATTGGGCGTATTGACTTATTATTTTTTCCTTCTTATCTCTATTTGTCAATACGTTTAAAGTGAAGGATAGCTATCAGCGTACCAGACTCACATGGTATTGACAAACCTACGTGGTCCTTTATATCAATTTCAATTGTAGGAAATCCTGTATGAAGGATTGGTATGTAGTTGGGTGGTGAAGAATTACTGACTTGTGTTATACCAAAACAGTAATCTCCTGTGAAACAGTACGTAAGAGTGGTGCTTTCACACCACCAGTGACGCGAGGTTCGCTAATATTACGGTAAACAAATAATTTAACTGAAAGAGCACTAGCCAGACTAGTTGGATGCCTAGCAGTATACTCATTATTTTCCATTGGAAGTAGATTATCTGGTGCAAAACCAAGAATACGTGATGATCTATCACTAAGTACAAAAAATTTTTGATCAATCGTCCGACAAAGTTTTGCATACTGTTTTTGTATGCGCATGTAGCTGCTTTTGAATTTGTCTTATTTAAATTTAATGTGCTGACCAAATTATTGGAAGACTGTTTAGAGTAATTAAAAGAGACTCAATATCGGTTAAATGGCTAGGCGACCGGCAATAAGTTCTATCAAATCTTCTAATTTTTCTCTCATATTTTCATCGTTTATTTTATTTTCTGCAATAGGCACTTTATACTTGTAAAGATCAATACCTTTTTAAATTGTTTTTCTAATTTTAATATTACTATTAAATTGTGTAAATGCAGAAATGTACGAGGAAGTTGTATTACTGTGAGAGCTACTACCTAATGTCCTTGCAAGCGAATCTCATATGGCAGTTGCATTATAAAATTTTAAGTGCTATTCTTGGGAAAATATTTAATACTGCTATTCTTGGAAAAATATTTAATAATGCTATTGCTTTTTAAAATAAGGTAAACTTTATCAGAATTCATTTTTACAATTATTTTTTATTTGAAGCTAGAATCCACGAACTAAATTTATCCGGATAGCCTATCCACTAGAGAAAAATAGTTTCTTGTTTCTCTTGCCTTTAGTCTGCAGTATTCCTTCAATATTAAACTCCGCCTCAGCTATGTGTTTCTTTTTATGCCAGTCAATTCCTGCTCCTAAAAAAGTTCATAATTTCTTCATCTGCTAAATGTTTTAACTCACCAGCAAAAGGTGTTTGTATTCCATTTAGAACTCGCTTTACTAAGAATATTTCTTCACTCTAGCCTGACTCTTAATCTTTCTCAAAGACATCCTTCTCTCGACTGATTCCAACTTGGTCATCGACTCTGTACTTAGACTTTTGTGTAAACCCCTTATCCTTACTGAATCACGATTGTATATTTTCCCATGCTTTGGTCGCATTGAATACGGTTACTTTAGTCGGTGAAATATTAATATTACTTTGCTTGGCATTATTTTAAGCATCTACGATTTGTTATAAGATATCAATTTACCGTCGATTGTTTTGATGCGTGAAGTAACGCCACACGCGTTCTATGAGAATTCAATTAAAGCGTTCTACTACGGCTACATTAAAATTAGAGTCTCTTGTTACTCGGAATTTTATTGCATAATCAGTCAAAATTTTTGAACAGTTGGACCTACAAACTCCGTCGCTTTATCCGTTTGTAAGCAGATAGGTACACGAGTGTTATCTTTCTGAAGAATACGCTCAAAACCGCGTCTTACTTCTAAAGCAGATTTATCTCGAAGAAGCTCAACCAAGGCTTTACTTAAAACATTAATCACTACTAGTAGAAAAGTATAATTATTATTGTAAGTTGACAGGCTGTGAAGGTCAATTAAATGAACCTCTCATATATTATAAATAGAGGTAAAATTAAAATGTAATCTTTAAAATATTCTACGAATAGGTCTATGTTTGGTAAATGTGTCCTGTGACTTTAACCACTCAAGCACTTTAGTACAGGATACTTTTCCTCAAGCAATACGAATTATTTTTTCTGTGCCAATTAAAAGACTGCCACTTTGTTATGAATCCTACACCATGGTGACCGAGTACTTGGTTTTTTATATTTTTTCTGTAACTTCTTATACGAGTTCTTATGTTTGGAGTTTCTCGAAGTCTATGTAAACCACCAGTTTCATATTTACTATCCTCGTATGTTTTAAGAGGGTGAAATGTGGCGTATTTTCTATTACTCACGTCTTTCCCTCACTTTGTATCTGTTTGCACTCTCCAGTATTCTGTATTTTTCACAAGCTCTCGCTGGAGCGAATCTTTTTCTAGGTCTTAATGCATTGCTAACAAGATCTGTAATACTTAAATCTTTAAGATGCTATCCGTCAATGATAACAAAACCATTTTATCCCATTTTATTCTGCTAGTGATATTCGGCCTTCTTGAGTAATTGAGTAATAAGATACTGTTGGGCTGGAAAGTTTTCGTTACTGATGCTGTGATAGCTTTTAAAGGTAGAGATTCTCCATCCGTTGAATGACTGTCTGCGGTTTCAGTTTAGTCATTATTCTCAATAGGTTATTTTCTATCCTCATCAACAAAGAAGAGACATTTTTGTAATACTTGACTATATATCTTTCACTTATCACGCTCATCCATTGGAGAAGGTTAAAATAAGATTTGACCCATTTCGTAAACTAGTCTACCAAGGTTATTACCAGGCATTTGTGTAGTAAAACCGGGTAATGAGGGTATCATTTATGTATCATCAGTGTTTATAGTTGGCTGTTTTAAAGTTTGCACTTGCAGTTATATTTTATTCATTTGATCACTTGAAATAAGTACCATTTTTGTAGCATGCTCCATATCTGCTGGTAAAATGACTTTGTGTTCAGGATGAGAAGTGCATTTTGGAATAATAAATCGAATTTCTAGACAACTTTTTTTTAAAGAAGTCATCTTATTGCATTGACTGTAAAATATTGTTAAAAAGTGATTCTTATATAATAAATAATTATTATCTATTTCAGTAAATTAAACAAACAAGTCGACATATATGTCTAAGAGTGCAAAAGTGAAGACCTTTATGTAAATATTCTTGGTATTCAGTAATTAGCGGAACACCAGTGTTATCTTCTCAGTCACATAGAAAAAAGTATGTGATTTTGTCATCACCATTGTCATTTAGTCTAAATTGTTCAACTGAAAACAAAAAGTGAAAATTCTCATGAATAGCAAGCAGCAGAAGACATTTCAAAGATAAAACTCATAAGTAATGCACTTACAATTATTTGATTTTAAAGTTTTAAAAACATTTATGAGTATGTAGGAATGAAAGAGAGAGCAGCGTTTCATTTTCTCGAGTTACAAGATTAAAGAAAATAAATAAATAATTTATGTGATGCAATAAAACCAAATGGAAGAGGCCGAATACTTCAATTAATCGTCTTTTAGTACATACAGTTCAACATATTTTTTGCTCCAGTTTTGTAACAACCTGATGATAAGGTATTCTGCGGATGTTTCTATAATTCAATTTAATTAACTGTGGGTTTTTTAAAAGAAATCTCCGATTGAATCAAAGTTTTTATAGTAAATTGATGCCCTTTACTTTGCACACATTGTGGGTTTTACCATCAGATGATCGAACCCTATATGAATAAAATTTAAGACCACCTGAGACAAATTTTTCTGTGAATCTTCCAAAACCATATACTTCCAGCTCATCAGTTAAATCGCGTAATAGACAACCTGTATCTGGATAATACATATTTTTCTCATTTGTCCTGGCCAAAATAATAGAATCCGTGTCAAAATTAAGGACACGACGATCTATGACCACAATTGTAATAGGCGATGGCGTTACAGCTTCACATTTGTACATCTCTGAGGCATAATTATTTGGATCATCTACAGGCTATAGATACTTTCAGTTTTGGGCATATTTTCTCGTTGACCCAATTTCCCCCAAAATGAATTTAGGCAAAGTTCAGTCAACGAATTCAAACCAGGATACTTTTTAATATTTTTCGGATCTAGGACTATACCCTCAGACTCTAAAATTTGTTGAATAAATGCCATTTTGGAGACCTTATCAGTGCAATAGGCAGGGTAACCGCTGGCTTCATGCTTGAGTTAAAAAAATCAATTCATATACTCTACAAAAATCCTGCCTATTTTTGTGACATTTTTATATTGGGTATAGTCTCATACTGCCAAATTTCAAAAATGGCAGTAATTGTATACCCCTCTTCAATTGCTACTTTCATCTTGTCGGAAAACCATGTTCCCCTAAGAGGTGTAACCCTTGTAACACCTCAAAAATAAGCGTGTTTTCGGAATTGTTTTGGGGATGAAGAATACAACGAATCTTTCCAAAACTCTTATGGTTTATTCAGGCAATTTTGAACTAAAAACTAAATTTTTTCAGCCACAGATAAGCATTAAATTTTTTATTCTAAGGGCAGATGTCAAACATGTTCAGCCGGCAGATGCAGTGCCCGCACTCTAGCTTCTCAAAGATTCGTAGGAAACGAGAAAAACGCGTTTAAAGATTTATTTGTTGAAAAAAGGCAGCATCGGCAGGCTAGCGCCAGGCGCGCGTGGCGCCTTGTAGGGGTTAAAGAATGCAGCTGCGGCTCTGAAAGTTTCACAGCATATTTTCGGACGACTAGCTTCCATTTAAGCAAAAAAATTGATTTTCGAAGCCATTACATGGGTCGCCCCCTTTAATTTCTCTCGCACTTGTACTATTTACATGTGGACAATTTCTCGTTAGTTCTTCTTTACAGCAAGTATTGCACAGAAGGAACATCAGTTAAATCATGATTATTACTTGCTAAACGTCTACAGTCGTCACCAATGTAAATTTTGGGATGAATTATTGGAAATTTTACATATTTTGAAATAAATAGATAAAGAGAATAAGCATTTAGATATTAAATTTTTAATTTGCCCTTAGCCGCATAAGACGAAAACGTATATATTACCTATTAGACCGCCATAAAATATATCTCGAGGATTCAAGGCATCAGTCATCAAATTCGGGCGGTCTCTTGAAAAACTATGTAAATCATCGTTTTGTATTCTCTCCTTATCAAAGGAACACTCCCACTTCTCGAATACCTTATAGCCTGATGAACGGAGATGCTCAGTTTGAGCGTTTGTTTGTTCAAAACATTCATTCAGAGATTCAGAATTTTTATAGAAACCTAGTTTATATCCTGATAAAATTTGAAACAATGCGGACACGCATGCCAGCATCAACCGTGAAATTGGCTGATGTCTGATGCGCGTTCTAAGGCTAATAACCAATCGATGGCTTTGAGGAATAACGATCTAAAAGCCGAACTCGCTCTAGGAAGAATGTCCAAATTATTTATGCCATATGATCATAACTCTTCTTTGAAATTAAAATTGTATCCTGATGTGCCAAATTCTTTCTAATACTCGTAAAATGATTCCCTAGCCTCAAGAGACATTTTATCAGGTGAAAAATATTTTTCATCTGATATTTTTTCAATATACTTTTGATTCTCAGGAGTATTAAATAAATGGGAAAATGTACCCTTTTTGCTTCTTCTAAGCCGAAAGCTTTAGACAATTGAACTAATTTTATGAGAAGGTAATTCAAACTGTCAAGGGGATTTTATTGAGTTATAAAAGGAAATGTAAGATTCTGTCCAAGATTTTGAACATTTTCGTCTCATTTCTTGCATGCGGCATGTAAATGTTACTGACTAGGCTTGGATGAAGCCGGTTTTTGGATCAAAATGTTTATATTTGGTTTAATAATTATATTGGAGAGAACAATAGAGAAAAATTGCAGTGACGATCAATGTAGCCATATACGGATTCTCGCAGCACTTTCCATCGACCCCTTGTAAAACTCACGAGGCAGACTCCCTAGAGCGCATTGAATTGCTCGTAAATAATTATCCTTTCATCATTATGAGATTAAGTCTAGTTACAAAAAGCTAAAATCAGGAATATATGTTTTGATTCAATTTTTATTAGCACAATTAGTTTGTTAATATCATTTGAAGAAATTGGAAAAAAAGATTCATGAAAATCGTTTAATATTTGTAGTATTAATGAAAACATTGAACTATACGTGACGTGCGCCGAAAAAAGGGGGCTTACTCTGAAAAGTGAGATTTTTCAGGGCGAAAGGTCGAAGTCCTTTGGAATCAAAATCCCAGATGCTCCTAAACTCTGTTTAGATCAAAATGAATGAATTTATTTTACTGGTTTTTCCGAATGTTTTTTAGTTAATATGCTTAAGGCTAAATATATAATATTGTAATATATTTTCAACTTTGACAGTTATTTCAGAGTGTAAACATCAAATGTAGGTTAAGCCAGTGACTCACTAATTTTGTCGAAAATGCAATTAATTAATCTCACACCGGACGCACATGAAACTCAATTGCCTAGATCGAACCTCTCATCGGTTCGGCTCACTAATGTAGCTTGGATATAAGCTTCGAAACATCTGTGGCGATAAATTAGCAGTAAGTATTGGATTAATTTCTTTTTAGAAACTAATTTGTGTGGATTCATTACGTATAACTTTTTTTTTAGTTTGAATTATTTCTTATCTGGAAACAATATACATGTAGCTTTATTTCTTTCTGATAAAATACATTTCTCGTGATTATTATTGAGTGAGCTTTTATAAGTCGTAAATACAATAAACTTTGTTTGTCTACAAGTGAACTGTACAAATTAAGTGATCATTATTTTGAAAAACAGTTTATATTTTTTATGCAAATATTCAATCAGTGTACATCATGTCATCAGTTCATCCTACTCATAAATGTGCACATGAAGAGAACAGGTTAAAAGTTTGTGCATCCTGTGGTAGAAAAATAAGTTTTAGTAACTCAAAAAAGTCAGGTTTTAAAATAACTGCCAGATTAGAAAAACTGACTAAACAACATATAAATCAAGATTTTTGTCTATGTAGTTCAAATTTTCCTGTGGATATTTGTAGCTATTGGCGCCTCGCTCTCAGTCAACGAGATCGAGATGAACTAATTGAAAAATATAAACCATTTCAAAAAATGTCAAATTACGAAGAAATTCAATTGCCTAAAGAAACAAGAAGCTTCACCACATGTTATTGTTATATATGCCTAACTGGTTGAAATACTGTAATTAGTAAAGTTCCAAGAGGAAATGGAAACATTCTAAAGCTGCCGAATGAAATAAATATTGACAATGGGCTAATAACTACTTCACCGCCAAAGCTTCAGCCACTTCCAATTGATAAAAATAATAACGATACGTCAACTACTACAACTATTTATAATAAGTGTTTTCAAAAAGTAGGGAGAGGTATCACACATCCGTGCAACCCCCAAGCAGCCCGTTCAAATGCAATTGCGCTCATAGAAACGTTACCTGAGAAGCAGCAAGAGCAAGTTATAACATATTCATTGAAAAAAAATTGATTCTGCAAAAAATAATACTGCAAATGCCACTTCCATTCATAAAAATCAAATCAGCTTGAGTACATTAGGATCAAAAGTCAAGATTTGCATCAATCTAACAGAAAAAAAGAAACAATTTTCAGTCATGAAAGCTTAAGTAATTTTCTACTACATACTGGCATTGCTTCCAATCACATGAAGAAAAAGGGGAATTATCTAAGAAGCAATGAAGGTAGAAAATGCATTCCGATGAATTTTGACCAGCATATGTCTGAAATATCAAAAATATTGGAAAGTATCTATCACGAAGATTCTGCTCTATTCGACGTAGATACAGGAAAGAAGATCGACCTGTTATTTGGGCCGACGCGCAAACAGTGTTTTATGCCGTGATCGAAAAACATAATCATGACTTGAATGATGTACAAATTAAGGTAATGAAGATAGCGGTCAAGATTTTTCGAAAATAAGTATGAGCATTATTCCATTTCCTGATTCTGGTAATGAAAATAATTTTAAATTAAATGATAAAAATATAAATACATATGAAGAAGGTGGGACTGTTGTGAAAAAAATTGTTTGAACTAGTTGATATGGAAGATTTATGGCATTCTAATCAATCAAAAAATGAAACAATTTACAGCGATGAAAAAAAGCTCTTAACCACCAGTATAAGAGGTTGGAAATTAAAGACCTTTGGAGATTTAAAGCAAGACTATGAAAAGTATTTGCAATAATTCCCGAACTACACATATTGCAGGGATTCGTGAATACTTTATTTTGGAAGGGAGTAATAAACTGTTTTGGGCGAGAAAAAGCTTTATTATGGCCGCCAAAATTAGGATTAGTCGCTGAAAATTATTAGGGAGAACTATTTGAAGGTCACGCTTGTCTTAAACTTTTGCGACGTGCAGACGCACTTTTAGATCCAGAAATTTACGACGAAGTTGGTGAATGGACGTTAGTAAAATTTGTTACTTCGTACAAGGAAGTGGATAAATTAGTAGATTGTTGTTTCTCAAAGATTTCGGTTGAACCAGATGTAAAGAAATACTTGAAGTATACTTGAATACTTGAATACTTGAACTTGAAGTTCTAGTCAACTTAAAATAGCAGTAGTTGAAATTTTCGTCAAAACAAATATAAATACTCAGCATTTTATGTAAAAATGGTCTGTGCAATGTGAAAAATAATAATTTGCTATATTATTAAATATTATCGGATAAATGAAATCGTATTTATAGCTATATTGAATAAATATTTTTATGATAGACATTTTTAGTACGATAAATTAATTGTCTCAAAACCTTCCCAATCCTCTAAGTATAATAAATCATTTTAATTCTATCATTGAACCTTGAACATATTCATCTAAAAAATTTAAAAAAAAAATAGTAAATTAATTTTATTTATTTTTATTTGAATTGAGTTTAGGAGCATCTGGGATTTTGATTCCAACAGAATTTTGATCTATGGTAGTGTACAAAAACAGCTGTGTATGCCGATGTGGGTGAACTTTTTCTAAAACCCGTAGTTGATTCAAGATCACTGTGCGCGACTTTTATGAAAAACTCACAAAATCTCCCCTCTCTACTTACCAATGAGGTCCCACGAAAAGAAATAAATCGTAGACGTGGCTCACGGACAGGGTGTAGATGAGACGCAGCGATGTAGTGGTGAGTGGTGGGAGGTGTTTCGCGGGATCTCTAGCTCTCAAGCGAAGGTCTCATTTCACGATTACCCAACAACTCAAATATTCCCAGTATTAACACTCGGAATTTTTTTCGACGATTTTATTAAAAACAGCAGCTCAGAAACTATCGAAAAGTGTAAAAATTTCTATTTCGATTTCTTTAGAGTAAGCCCCTTTCTTCCGCGCACATGAAATATACAAAAATGTACCCTTTGCAGAAAAATATACATTTACTATCACAATCTAAATAATGAGTATCCGATTCAAAAGTACTGATTAAGAAGTTGTATTAATTTCGAATAATAAGCCTTACTAAATCAGTTATCAGTTTTCTAGTTAATCTTGTGAGAAAATCTTACTAAGGCATTTAGTAAACGACTTCGGTCGATAAAAATTATCATTTTCATTCTGAGCACTTGAATTTTAAATAATAAACATTGAGATAAGATGAAGATGTTTATATTCATTTCAATCAAAAAATAAGGTTAAAGGTGTGAGTGGTAAAAACTTTATCCATATATAAACGGGCAAAATTATTAACATTTATGTTTTTTACACATGTAACAGCGTCCTTGAAATGCAGATTTTCACACCTTTACGTTCGGTAAATATCACTTCGCGAGTTTCCAAGTTCAAATCCAGGTTATGGGAAAATAGTTAAATTGAAAAGAAACACCGAATTTTGGTCAGGAATCCAACTACTTCTATTGCAGGTAGGTATTTATTTAATTTTTACGTAATCTTTTCAATGCATGACAATTTATACTTGAAAAACCGCTGTCCATATTATTCTCATCATCTGAGCGCTTTATTCACACTTGTAAAATTTTTATTTTAGCTTTTGTGGCATTCTTCTAAAATTTGAAATTTGTATTTAGAATGTTAGTTTTTATGAAGAAACCTAAAACTACGCGTCCTGTCTGAAAATTATCGTAATACATTCGTATGAGTTTTCACTTTTTTTGTAAGAGCAACTTTTTCCAATTAATGTTTTTCTTAGTTGGTATCGTTTTTCCAAAAATGTCACTGTTTTTATTTATAAAGTTTTTTAAGATTCGAACAAAAGCTGTGCATCCTTTCAAATTATAATCAATGACATATTTGCAGCTCTTTTTTTATGAACAACTTTTACCTTGTACATCTTTATATGGTGTACAATTTTACCTGATTAATTTTCCTTTTATAAATAAAGAAAATCAAGAAAATTAAAAATTTGAAGTCCCACATCGCTCGGTAAAATTGCCCAAGATACAAAAAGGAAAATGAATCAGTCACAATTGTACACCATATAAAGATGTATAAGACAAAAGCTGTTTGTCAAAAAAAGAGCTGCAAATATGTCATTAACTATATTTTGATAGGATGCACAGCTTTTGTTTGAAGCTTGAAAATGTTTCTAAATAAAAACAGTGACATTTTTGGAGAAACGACAGCAAGTAAGAAAAACATTCATTGGAAAAAGTTTCTTTAACAAAAAGAGTGAAAACTCATACAAATGTGTTACGATAATTTTCAGATAGGGCGCATAATTTTTGGTTTCTTGATAAAAACTAACATTCTAAATACAAATTCCAAATTTTTGAAAAATGCCACAAGAGCTAAAATAAAAATTTTACAAGGATGAATAAAGCGCTCAGAAAATGAGAATAATATGGACAGCGGTTTTTCAAGTACAAATTGTCATGCATTGAAAAGATTATGTAAAAATTATATAAATACCTACCTGCAATAGAACTAGGTGGAGTCCTTACCAGAATTCGGCGTTCCTTGTCAATTTAATTATTTTCCTAAAACCTGGATTTGAAATTGGAAACTCGCGAAGTGATATTTACCAAACATGAAGTTGTGAAAATCTGCAATTCAAGGATGCTGTTACATGTGTAAAAAACACAAATGTTAATAATGTTGCCCGTTTATGTATGGATTAGGTTTGTACCACTCACACCTTAGACCTTATTTTTTGTTTGAATGGAATATAAATTTCTTCATCTTATCTCAATGTTTATTATTTAAAATTCAGTTGCTCAGAATGTAAATGATAATTTTTGTCGATTGAAGTCGTTTACTAACTGCCTTAGTAAGATTTTATCACCAGTTTAAATAGAAAACTGATAATTGACTTAGTAAGGCTTAGAATTCGAAGTTAATACAACTTCTTAATCAGTCCTTTTGAATTGGATACTCATTAATTAGATTGAGGTGGTAGATGTCAAGTTTTCGGCAAAGGGCACATTTTTGTATATAGTTCAATGTTTCCATTATCACTGCAAATATTAACCGATTTTCATGAATCTTTTTTAAATTTCTTCAAATGATGTCAATAAACTCATTTTGCTAATAACAATTGAGCCTCCCGCGATCAAAACGGGACAAGCTCGAAATTCCTTGGTTTCAGTTGGCCTCTTGGTTATTCTCGTTCTTGATTGTTTCAAGTCGGTTTTTCAATTTCTTTGAATCAAGATATGCTTCAAAAAAATTGAAAATCCGATTTGAAAACATCATGAACGGGACAAACCAAGAGGCCAATGAAACCAAGGAACCATATTCCTGATTTCAGTTTTTGTAACTGTATTGCATCTCATTGTAATGAAAGGGTCCTTATTTACGCTCTAGGGAGTCTGCCTCGGGTGTTTTACGAGGGTCGATGGAGAATGCTGCAAGAATCTACACACGACTACACTGAGCGTCACTGCAATTTTTCTGTATTGTCCGGTCCAATTTTATTATCAAACAATATAAAAGCATTTTATCCAAAAAACGGCTTCGTCAAAACCAAAAGAGTAATATTAAGTTTACGTATGGAAGAAATCAGGATAAAATATTCAAAATTGCAGACAGAATCTTATATTCCTTTTTACAACTTTAATAAATCCCCTTGATAATACCTTCATCAAAAGGATAGTAGTCCCATGTGAAATAATTTTAGGTGGATTTCTCAGCACTTTTTCTTTAATGAGATGACTCAACATTAATTGAGTATCAAAACCTTTCGAATTATGCGCCATACATACGGTTTTAGTGTAATGATCCATTTTTTGCGAAGCAAAATTTGTAAATTCAGATACTGTATCTTTATCAAAAATATATTGTCTGATTATCACCATTTACATCCTACATCTGGATCAGGATCATCCATACAATCATTACATACATGTTTTGCAACACACAACTTAGGTATGTGGATTTCAGTTGATTCCTGACAAACGACAGATTCACGCTTTTGAGTTTGAAAGTCATAAAGAAATGTAAGCTACTTTTTTATCATAACGTGGACGTTCAATAGGTGTTGTGTAGCACAAATGATTTTCTGGATAGACTTTTTTGCACTTAACACAATTTGAAAATTCACAGGTCTTCAAAAGAAAAGTCAATGGAATAAAAGGCTTCTGTCAAATAATCGAATGAATCGTGAAAAACCGCTTTAAGGCATTCCACGGGGTCATTCTCGTCATGCAAGACATTTTAATTTTCAATTTCAAACCGTACGACCAGAATTTGTGGACATATTCTAAACTTTCACTGATTTGATGTGTAAACGGTGAATATATAACTCTCTCATTCCTACCTTGTGCATCGTCCAGGTTGCACGTTGCTGGTTGTTCTGGCCCTCTACTCGGACCAGCAATCTTCAAAGTGCCAATATTTACATGTGGCACTGTGTTGAGTTCAGCAACCTGCCTATATTTGCTATTAACCATCACAGACTGCTGCCCTGCATCATTTTTGACACCTACTATACCCGGAACTGTTCTATAACATTCTGTAAGAAAATAAACAAAAGAAATTATTATTTGAGATATATTATTACAACATGTTTTTTTCAATATATATTTTTAGTTATTGGTATAACTCTACCTAGGAAAATTCGCTCCTCTGAGTCTGATCGTTTGATCAGCATACCCTTCATATAGGTATCAAGCTCCTTTAGAGGTTCTTCTTTTATTTTAAAACTTCTTTCGTAGTCGCTTTTACTTTATTTTTGAAGGCCATGAAAGAATTCTCTTTTTTGTTTTTGTAGTCCTGGATTTTTTTCGCCCTCTTCTTCTGGATTGCCTAGCTCTTTTTTACTGAGCTCCTCCTGGCATAGGGTTCGGTTTCTTTTTCTAGACTCTCCTTTATTTTTTGAACATGTATTCTCCTCTCTGCAGCTTTTTTAAGTATTGTTGCTGCTGCATGATTCTCCTCGATTTTCCTATTTATGGTGCCATGCATTTGACTGAGCATGCCTTTATCGCTTTCGAGATTAACCTGAAGAATTGGCTTTTGATATTTTTTACTTTTTGATGCTTTCGCTTTTTTCAATCGTGAATCACGTTTCGACGAAACTGTATCCACCTCATCATTATCAATGACATATACCGTCTGAGTTAGCAGTTTTTGTATTTCCTTTTCTTTATTCTGATGGACTTAGTTTTTATTGTATTTTTTTCAGAACATCTTCTTGTTGCTTTTTTAGTATGTGCCAAACCATTAGTTGCCCGCTTTCTAAGAAAAAAGACTTTGAAATTGTTTAAATCAATCAAAGATAAAAAGTGCAAAAATAATTGAGATCGTCATTTTTTACTAACATATTGTTTCTTTTCCACTTTCGATTGAGATATCTAGTAAATGCCTTATTTTTAGTGCTGCTAGGATGCAGCGAACAAGTACCTCCTTGTTCTTAGCATCCACTGCTTTATTAATCAGCTTTACTAAGACAACAGACGAAGCACATTCTCTAAGATAAGCTTCCAAGGCAGCCATTGTAGCTAGATACTCACTGATTGCATCAAGTGCAATCTAGCATTGTTAAATCCACTTTCACACATTTTTTTAAAATTTAATTCAAATTTAATAAAGCGAACTTTACTAACTTTTTATTTATTAATCGCTTGGTTAGCTGGAGACAGTGTTGCATAAGCAAAGACAAGGCCTAGACTGATTTTTCTTGGGAAACTGTGACTCTCTTGCAAGGAAAATGGGCCTATCCCCTCTCCTTTGTCTAGGGTCACAACCCCAATAGTCTTAAAAGGACGTTCTCACAAACCTGCACCTGTCACAGTTCAAGAACACTATATGAAGCGTGTTCAGACACGTTTTTTCCCCATCACCTTATAACCGCTTCTTTTGATATATGAGCTGCGTCCATGGTTGACCGTTTATCAGTTCCTCTGCATTTCCAAACTCAATAAGTGCACTGTCTAAAAATATAATGGAATCTACAGACTCAGATATTGAAAATACAGTCAAACCTCGTTTATTGCAACTCCGTCGAAACGTAAACGTCTCGTTTATTGCAACTCCTTCGAAACGTAAACGTCTCGTTTATTGCAACTCAAGAGAGGACCCCACAACTTCACGTATCTGGGAGGTGGTCTCACAATACATTCCAGCTTCCGCGCTGCCATTGGCTATACCGAAAATGTGAACAAGTATTGCAATAAACGAGGTTTGACTGCATTATCACGTTACAATCTATTGGAAACGATGGTGATAATAATTCTTCTTCAAGCAATAAAAGAAGAAAAGTTCGCATGACAGAAATTGAGCCTTCACGTAGAACAACCATACATCTTATCTTAACAACATTGTGCGCTCTCGAAAATTCCTGCAGCAAGAATGTTATTACTGGATTGGAACTACAGTACGATGGATGCTTTAAACCAATTATCAAAATTGTTACTAATAACCTACAAGGAATCACGTTTGGGAAACAAACAGGGACAAAATTTCTTGAACAGATCAATATCATCGACGATTATATTGAAAAGGACAACCGACCATTATCAGATCACACGGAGCCCCTTGAGGTAAATGACCACAAAGTGGTATTTACAACGTCTTTTTGAGAAAAGACCATTTTTTTCGACAATATACCTGGACCTATTGTAGATTGTGAAAATAGTGAAAATACTTGTGAAGTGGACAAACAAAAAGTGTACGTACCTGCTTTTGCAATGAAAAAAATACTTTTGTTGGTTTGAAGAATGTTCTTTTGTGTGCAGACGGGTATGTTTGGCTGCTCGTGTACGCGAAAATGTCCCAAACAGAATCAAATTCAACTAAGGATTTAAGATAAGTGTGAAATATGTAATAAAATCTTTTCATTCTACATTGTTCATCGTATTATGAATATGTACTTAAAATGGTATGCCGAGGGGTTAAGCACTTCGATTTTTCATGAACATTAGATTGCAAGATTACAAGATTATATAACATTACAAGATATTTTATAGAATTACACACGATTATATGGGATTACACAAGATTATATGAGAATTCCCAATATTACAGGGATTACACAAATTACATGGGATTACATAAACTTACATGGAATTACATGGGATTACACAAGATTACATGGGATTATATAAGATTACATAGGTTGACATGGTATTAACATTTAAAAACTCAATTGCAAAAAGGCACTAATATAATACGATACTGTGTTCATTACATGCCAAAATTTAAAGAATGAATCACTTAAAAATTTCTTCAAGTTTTGAACTCGAATAACTAAACAATTGAGCTAATAATATTTTTCTAAAGAAAATAGTAATTAGATAAAGGTTATAAAAATTATCTAATTATATATTGCTTTATCTTCAAAATCGATATCCTTCTATATTGACGTGGCGCCTTAATAAAAAGCCTATAATAAGTTCCAAGAACTGAAAAACGCCATTTACTAACAATATTTTACGATATCTCTGTCTCTTTTTAACCAATGCTAGATCATCAGGCCTGAGCCTGATGATCTAGCCTGAATCGAGATCGAATGAAAGTCTAAATCTATCCAGGGGCAGGGGTGATCGCGCAGCTTAGCCCAGGCTTACTCTAGGCCTGTCACTAATTTATAATCGCTTTCTTTCCATTCTATATTTTTTAAATTGAAAGTAGAAATAACGCAAAAATATTTTTTATTTTAATTGAAGTTGACAACTGAACTTACAAATGTTTGAAATTTAAAACATTGTCTCCAATCTCATTCGAATTTCCAAATGGTGGTATTTCATTCATTACCTTGCCGGGTTCTGATTCTTCTTCATCATCCGCATCATAAATTCTATATACAATCACTTCTTCATATACATCCGTCATATTTATTATGAAATTTAAAGTTTTAAAAATCATCATCACAGAAATTAACAGCGTATTTACATTTTATCATTCAACAAAAAACTTTTCCCAATTTGAGGTTAGAGGTCGCGTAGAATTAATATTTTTCATGCGATTTAGTGCTAGTTACTTTTTGGTTTATAGAAAATTTGATTGGCTACAAACCTAGATGCGAACTCTATGTGTCCAGTTAATTTAAAGAATAATTCTAAACAGGTTTCCATGAAAAGGTTCCCTTAAAGTTGTATAGCTTACATTGGTCGATTGAAAAAATATATAATATGTGCATTTTGCAAATATAATTACAGTTCCAAACTTATAAATTTAAAAGAGTTTGAAATTGTTTTGTAATTAAATCTTAAACTGTAACCGAAACTGCTATAAATAATTTTATCAACGTTGTATTATATTATATAAATATTATATATATTGAATACAATATTTTCAATATAATATTATATAAATATTACATATATTAAACATAATATTTTCATTAAAAGGTAAATTAAAGTTTTCGCAAACAATAAATGAACAAGTCATACTTTTTTCCAAAGCCTAAAATGAACTTTTATTATGTTTGTTTTGTGCAATGGAATTGCACATAATGTCAAAAGATTTCAAACCTTTATATATGTACAATACTAATATGCTCTCAGTATAGCAAACTTGCGGCAAGAGTGAAGAAGGCTCTAAGATTGGTTTCGCTTCTTGTGCTGACTTACGAATCACAGTTTTGAACTATCCACACTATCGATATTGGAAATCAATACTTAAAAATCATGGGAATGGATATTTTCAGCCCCAAAAATATGAAAAAGGAGATGATATGACATACGATATCGCAATATTAGACTATTTTTTTTATTACACCATTAAGCCATTTCCCTTTCGGCGTAGGCGTGACTCACGCGGCAGGGGAAAGGAGTAGTGTGTGGAAGGGATAGAGATTTTTCAGATTGATCCAGAATTCTCGTGCTATTTAAGTAAATAACACG
>NC_046662.1:140413110-140430353 GCF_010883055.1 Belonocnema kinseyi
TTTCTGTTATTTTCATTACCCTACGAATAAGTATTTTTGAATATATTTTACTTACGGTGCTTAATAAGCTAATCCCTCTGTAATTATTGCACTCGCTTTTATGTCCCTTTCTCTTGTATATTGGTACGGTAATCGCTTCTTTCCAATCGTCTGGGACATCTCCCATCTCGAAACATAAATTTATCAATTCGCAAACTCTATGTGGTATGTACTCGCCACCATGTTCAAGCATTTCAGCGTTAATACCGTCTACCCCGGCAGCCTTACCGTTTTTCAAGTTCTTAATTATATCCCTAACCTCAGTGACACAGACTTCTTCAATTGAGTTTTCCAACGCATCGTGTTCAACATCGCAGTTGTGGTGTCCTATAGCTTCAACTCCGAATAGTCTCCTAAAATTGTCTCTGAACGCCTCTAGTATTCCATCTGCATCATATACCAGTTCCCCCTACTATTTCTCATGTTGACAATTTCTGTACTTTTGTTTCCTTTCATTTTTTTATAAAGTAGTTTCCTGCTTCCTTCAAAGTCGTTTTGTATTTTTATCTATTAATACATGTTATTCCCGAAATTAAAGTTTTTCACCCCAAAATAATATAATTTTTTATGTATTAAATGTTTATCGCAATGGTACGTCATTGAAAATTTCCCAGATCTGCAACCACCCTCGTGCTATTATAACAATTCTCGGAAAACAAAATTCCATTCTGATGACGTCATCGTCGATTCCTGAAATCCTTATCTATGTAAAGTAAATTAATTAAACGTTCTCGTTTGATATTTGCCGACAGGAGCGTCATATTTTATTCATTCATGGAATCTAAGTTTATATTCTCCTCTTCCTCATCCTCCTCTTCTCCTCCTCCTCCTCAAGTCCGTCATCCTTTCCTAACTTCCCTTCCTCACCCGCTCCTTTCCAAACTTCTCTTTTATCAACCCCTCTTTCATTATGATGATGTCATCGTGATTCCTGTAATTCTTATCAACAGTGCTGCTGTATTTAAACAATATTGGCACTATATAAGTGGTACAATCTCTGTTTTTTATCATTGTACTGGTCAACAACCACGAGTATGTTTGAAAAGTTAAACACAATTGTTTGCGTAGAAATGACGAAGCACCGAATGCACCACAGAAGTTCAGCGATTGAAAGGGTAGTTCTACCACGACACTTAGGGGGTAGGGGCGTTGTAGATGTCAAAAAACTGTGTAATTCACAAGTTATACAGTTACGAGACTATTTCAACAGAAAACGAAATGTTGCGCTTTATAGAACCATCTGTCAAGCGGATCAGCACCAGGGATTTTCGCAGTTGTCAGCATCAGGAGTTGTCAGCACCAGGAATTATCGCAAACACGTGTTACATCAAAACATGGTTGACCGGTGCCGATTATGTGGAGACACGAACGAATGCATCGAGCACATTATTGATGGCTGGCGCGTAATGGCTCAAAGAGAATACACGCACAGACATAATGATGTAGCGGGCATTATAAATCAACAACTTGCACTAAACCTAGGACTCTTAAAAGAATGGGTGTCCTTATATAGATACATTCTAATTGGGATTTTCGTATCCGAACGGATCATGACATCCGGGCCAATCGACCTGACATCATGCATCCATTCATCCCATTGTGATTTCGGCTACAGGCAATGTGCACGCAAGATGCACTGAAGATCTTGAATATTTAGGAGACATTAGAGTATTGGCAGCAGCTCAGAAGGCGGTTTTATTAAACACCTGTTGCATTGTAAGAAACTTTCTTGATCATCAGGAAGCGAGCGACTAAAATTCCGTGGAGTGGCAGATGGTAGCTCTAAGAATGCATCCAGAGGTGACTGTTGTCACCTCCAAAGCTCGTGGCCGCTCGTAATTGTATACCTACAACAGCATCGCAGGAGGTTTTAAACATTGTATTAAATTATTTGAATTAAGTTATAACATTCTAATCTCATCAGTCACTTGATTTAGTCCGTGGCTATGATGTATCACCGGGCTTACCCGAGTAAAAATTTAATAAGAACACATAATAATAATAAAAAGGATAATAATGGAGTGGCAGTTGGTAGCTCTAAGAAAGCATCCAGAGGTTACTGATGTCACCTCCAAACCCGTGGCCGCTTGTAATTTTATACCTACAACATGTGTCTAAATATATTTGAAATATTTTTTTAAAACTCAAATATAAATACCCAGCTATTGTAAGAATCATCGTAACCTAACCATTTTACAAATATATTATTCTGGCTTTTTTTAAATAGTTTCTCAAAAAGATAGATATTAAAATTTTCTAGTTTAAGTAACTCTTGTTCACAAAAACAACCCATAATAGGTTTATCTTGATAATCTTTAAGTATGTTTTTTTCAGGTACAGTAGTTTTTTATTTCGCTGATTGTGAATATTTCAGTTGTCCAATTAGGTGCATATCCTTTTTCAAGCACACGTTTAAATTTACTTATTTGAACTTTTTCATCAACTTGAAATTTTTATTTCTGGTTCACATTTTTAACTTGAAATTTGTGATGCACATTTAATAATAACTTTTTTTATGTTTATTTGCAACATATTTTGGTTTCATTCCGATAGTTCGATGCTTATCATAATTTCAATAAGATATCCAATTAGATAAAATACTTAGCCATTTGTAACACAGAAAAACAGAAGATAAACTTTAGGTCGATTTCTGACGAAAGATTCTCTGCAACAAACATTAACTTCACAGGATAAACTTTACACAAATATCGGTTAAATTTTCTTTTGTTTTTCAATGACAAACATATGTTTTTTGAAAGACGCGAAGTTGGCTAAACAAAACTTTATCGCTCCAAAAAATTTCCTGCAACAAATTTTATTCTCAGTTTGTTCTGTGAATTTCCTTGCAGACTGAATTACTTCCACATTTTCTTCTTCAAATTTCTAATTAATCGCACACAGATTGATGCTTTCATGGTAAATTACATTAAGTGGAGTACAGATTAATTCTATATTCTTTCATAAGATTTTGAAAATGATAGTGGTAGAAATTATTTTCCGTTTTTCAATATATTCCTTCACTTTCTACGATAAGAAATAGTATTTATTTAACTCTTTCTTTTACTCTATACAGTCACTACTCTACACAATGAGTCATTTGTTCGGTATCAGCTGATTTTAGTAGGTCAGGAATCATTAGATATTATGAATAAGACCTAGTTAAGTATACTCTTCGACGCAATGCTTTTAAGCAAATGCATTCAAATCTTATTTGTAAAAGGTTTCATGCTTTATAATGATAATAAAAATACTATTAATAATATTAATAATGGGAATAATACGGGTGAAAAAGTTTTTTGTAATTTGTTTAAGGAGTAAATTGTAACTATTTGCAACCTATGAAGAGTGTAAATTAACAAACATTTATTTCAAAAAATTAAGTTTTTAATTATTTTTTATTAAAAACATTATTTTAGAAAATAAAGTTTTTCAAAGTAATTTTTTTACTTCAAGTCATGAAACGTAATTTTAAATTTCTGGTTTTGCATACATTTTATTTTTTAATTTTAATTTAGTGTTCACAATATAAACAGTTTAGTTAATAAACAAATATTTTGGGTAAAACAAATACTACACTTCCTTGGGGCTACAAAATCCAATTACAGGAGGCAATGGATGTTGATGAAAACTAATGTTCATTTTCTAAAAAAAGAATACAATTCTTAAAGGAAAGTTGAGATTATGTACAGCGATTTTTAAAAACTTGTATGATTGTGTAGAAACAAGCGAGGCGATAAATATGACGAATCATGTGGATATATGAGTCGAGGCGTGAGAGAGATAGAGACCTAGGACTAGTGTATAACCTTTAATGTAGCAGATACATTCTATATTCTACATATTGCTGCAAATAAAATGTAACTTATAGAAACACTGTGTAGATTTTCAGTTATTTAAGGTTATATAAGTCCTGTTATCAACTCATGACAGTTGTAGAAACACTGCCTAGATTTCAAGTTATTTAAAGGTTATGTATATCTTGTTATTAACTGATAACACTTATAGAAACAGTATACAGATTTAAAGTAATTTGAAATTATGCGAGTCTTCTTATTAATTAATGGAATCACCGAAAAAATTGTACTTAAATATAGATCTTGGAGCGTTTTATACTTCAAACCTACTCGTGGTTGTTCACCAGTACTGTTTAGATTCCTAAAATACCGAACAGAATCTAAAGAATGTCAAAGATTTTCACTTTCTAATTTCTAACGCCGAAGTCCCTCGACTGGCCAAAAGCAAATTGTAAGATGTTTTTCGTTTAATCCAGGATGCACAGCTCGAGGCACGTTTTTCTGAAAAGGGTAAATTGGCCCTCATAATTTTTTTAACATTCCAAAGAGCATGACTCAATTTTGGATCTAACGGGAAATAGTCATTTGGTGGATAACCTTGCCTAGCCAAAATGCGATGTTCCTAAAAATTTGATAATTGTACGTTTTCCAGCAAATCTCGTTTCTTGGAAACGTCGGAAAAGGCCGAAATGTACGGCTCGAAATGGGCTCCCTGGAGACTCGGGACCAGTCGCGTCAGAGGTGCAAGTTGGTACACATTAAGCAATTCGGCTTTGCCACCTTGAATATTTCTGTAATTATATCGCGATTATTAAATTCACATTTTCTTGTCACATATCTGTATGCTATTCAAATGTTTTTTTAATAAATTAAGATTTAATAATGAACAATTATATTTTGATACTATCTCAATGCACTTCAACACATGTACGCATTAGTTTTTTTTATGCGTGCAAACATTGGTCCTTCGAAATCGGATATTTTACCGAAACCGGGTATTTTACAGTAATTCAGCGTGTAAAATATGTTTTTCTTCAGTGATAAATTCAGTGTCATAGCAGTGATTTTCCATGAACTAGTGAACTTTAAATTGTGAACTCAAACTTGTGAACTTAAACTTGTGAACTGGACTTGCGAACTTGTGTACTGTGAACATGTGAATTGAACTTTGAACTATGACGTCAACTTGAACTGTGAATTTGTGATGTCAATTTGGAACTGTGACTTTAACGTTTGAGCTGTGCATTTGTGACGTCAACTTGAACTGTGAATTCGTGACTTCAACTTGTGACTGGGAATTTTGAGTGACAAATGAGAATCTAGTGAGCCGACTTTGACTCTACAAGATTTCTCATAATAATCCACCGTTTGTGTATTTGTTTATATAAAAGTGACTTCAACGTTGGTTCTGAACCTTTGCTCTGTTTTCCTAAAATATTTGTGATCAGTTCGACATTTCTCGAACCCTTCCTACAGAACCTAGTGGCTCTAAGGGACATCTTTATTCTACAGAAATCAACAACTGGGGACTGCACACTATTGCTGCCCAGAGGAACTTGTACGAAGAAATTCTCTGTACCAGATATCGACTTCAAGGGCATGAAGACTGCGGAGTAGCTGAACGACATTTTTTCAATCGGGGAGTCTCCAAATATCTCTTTCCTTTTTTTTAATTTCCCCTGGTATTTCGACTTCCGATATTGACCGTAAAAATTGCTAATCCAGATCTAGATGCTCTAAAGGCTTCGCGAACACCGATTAAATCCAAAGTAACTCGATTCAAGAACTTCCACGAGAAAAATAAAAATAAGTCTCAGGGCATAACTACGTTAGCAGAAAAATTAGAAAAGTTTGATCCTCTCTATTCGGAATTCGATTTGGTGCAAACTCAGATTGAGATTTGACTTGGTGAAAATGAACAAATGTTAGAAGAACAATCAAAACAGCGTGATGATTTCGAAAGTGAGTATTTTACTGCTCTTTCGGAAGCTTGAGGCATTCTTGAGGAAAATCAAAAAACGTCATTACCAGATAGTAGACACTCTTCCATTTCTGGCACGGAAAACTCCTCAGCGCAATCTCAGTCCTCTGTAATACCTCCGTTCGATCTCTCCCAACTTTTGTCAGCGAACGCTCTTGCACCTAATCTTCCAAAAATTAAAATACCAGCATTTGATGGCTCCTTTAATGACTGGGTCAAATTTCGCGATACGTTTAAATCAATGGTACATCATCGCGCACGAATTTCGAAAATCGAAAAGTTTTATTATTTGAGTGCAGCGCTAGCAGGAGATGCGGCGCGCGTTATTCAGTCTCTCGGAATCTCGGAGGCTAACTATGATTTAGCATGGAAAAGCCTCATTTATCGATATGAGGATTCCGGATCGCTCATTCACTTTCACACTAAAGCACTATTTGAGCTAACGAGTATAGCAAAATCCTCAGATCTATCCCTGAGACAACTTATTGATAATTTTAACAAACATTTATTAGCATTAAAATCGTTAGGGGAAAATAGTGAGCACTGGGATACAATTATCTTGTATCTGATAGCGACTAAACTCGATTTTGCCACTCTCTGCCACGACTGTCATGGACTTTATAATTGTGAGAGACTGCGAGCACTTCCTGTATGAACTATTACGCCGCTGTTGGCGAATATAAAAGGAGAACGTTTAATTAATTTAGTTTACATAGATAAGGATTTCAGGAATCGACGATGACATCATCAGAATGGATTTTTGTTTACCCCAGAAATTGTTCAACATTATATGAAATATTACGCCCCTGTCGGGAAATATCAAAGGAGAACGTTTAATTAATTTGGTTCACATAGATAAGGATGTCCGGACTCGATGATGACCTCATCAGAATGGAATTTTGTTTACCGACAATTGTTTAACATCATATAAAATATGACACCCATTTCGGCAAATATCAAAGAGAACGTTTGATTTTTTAAGTTTACATTGATAAGGATTTCAGGAATTGACGATAACGTCATCAGAATGGAATTTTGTTTACCGAGAATTGTTATAATGTCAAGAGAGTGGTTGAAGATCTTGGAAATTTTCAATGACGCGCCATTGCGATAAACATTTAATACATAAATTATACTATTTTGGGGTAAAAAACTTCAATTCCGAGGATAGCAGGTATTGCATAGCTTAATATTGCGATACCACATATCATATCATATTCCATATTTTTGGGGCTGAAAAGTTCCATTCCCATGATTTTAAGTATTGATTTCTAATATCGATAGTGTGGATCGTTCAAAACTGTGATTTGTAAGTCAGCACAAGGAGCGAAACCAATCTTACAGCCTTCTGCACTCTAGCTGCAAGTTTGCTATTCGTACGGAAAAAAGTGCGTCAGAACTCCCCCTACCTATCTACTAATATTACTGAAATCTGGATCAACCCAGTTCGCCAAATAATGACAGCGCACATAAAGAGTTGTTAATTGATTTTAACACTTAAGTTCGTGTTTAAAAGGTATTTTAAGCTTGGCAATGTAGAACTAAATAACCAACAATATGTGATTTTTTTAGAGCAGCGAAAAAACATTCTGTAAAATCAAAATCACTATTGAATGATAAAAGAAAAGTCCACTCCCGAGCTAAAATGTTATTGAATGGGTGCCAAAAAAGTTTGACTAGCATACGTTATTCAGTTTTGAGGAAATAGATGTTGAAGTTGACAATTTCAAATATAAGTCAGCTGCGGATTTTGAACAAACCTACTATTTTAGGTTAAAAAAATGAATAAAACCTTGCTTCCAAAATATTGAGTTCCTGAATAATAGTCAACAAGGTATTACAGGTTTTAAAAAAACAGTTTGAATAGCAAGAAAAAATCGAATTTTCAAATTTTTTTAATATAAAAACTTATTACCGAGATATGAGGGTGTAGAATAAGTCTAAAAAATATTTTATCAAGAAAATGATTCTGTTCGGAGAAAATAAAGATTTACTGTAAAGGTATCGCAATGTGACCAATAATTTGCGCCTAAAAGTATCACAAAATGAGGAACATTGTATATTTTTTACGAATAATCTTTAGAAATCTAAAGATATTAATTTCTCTAATTAACGCCAATATTAATTAACCTCCAATTTCTTTTTAAGAATTGCATTTCTGGAAAATATAATTTTTCAATTTTGTACCCAAATAAACAAAGTTTTAAAATTAATTTATGTCTGAAAAACCTTCTTTAGGATGCATTTGTGGTTGTCAAATTTTATCAAAACATTTAGATTAAAATTTGAAAAGTTATTTATAAAAATATACAGTAGCCTTATGTGCCAAATTTTGTACAGTGGACACTACCCTTAATTTAAATAGTAAAAAAAATTATATATATTATTACAGCAATAGATTACAAGAAACTACTCAAGGTTACACATAATTACGGACGATTACACGAGGTTACATGGAATTCAAACAGATTAAATAGGATTACAATAGATTAATTTTTCCAAAAGTTATCGTGCTCAGAGAGAGATGTTCAGACGTACAGACAGACACATTAGTAAAAACCTGTTTTTCAGATTCAAAAGGTCTGTGTATTTCGTTAAAAAAATTTTGTTGATGAACATTTTATTAAAGCTTTTTCCAGTTTTCCAAGGGCTCACTCTTATAGCTGAGGAGAGGTTTGTGGTGGTAGTAACGAAACATGTTCCAAATGAGTATTTGCGGTCGAATTTCCGCTCGCTGAAGGGCCCTGCTGTATAGTGTTTAAAATGCAACGTTTTTCTTTATGTCATTTTTTTCATATTGTGCGTTGTTTGGCCTAAAATGTTCATTTTCGTTTGTCATTTGAATTTTTCTAAATGCTATAACTCTGTTTATTAGGAAAAATTGATCGTATTTTTAAATACTATGTGTAACCGTACATAGAATTTTTAATTTCTAAAAGAAGATAGTCTAAAAACTTTGATATTTAACAAAATCTGGGGGGAGGGGGTCCAATTTTACACAAATTTAATACTTACTCTTATGAGAACGTAAAAAATAGTAAATACCTTTGAAATACTCAATACTTATATACGAACCTAAAATATTAGGGAGGGGGTGGTAGATACATGGCAACTGCTACTCGCCTGCCGGTTTACTGAAAATTGTCGAATAAAGTCTAGAGTGGCGAAAAATAAATATCTTTTTCACACTGGATAAACGTTCATACAACGAGGAGTAAATAATAATATATCCTATATTCAATTTTCTCTAGAATATATTTTAAACTTGACCAAACTTTTCAGTAAATAATACATTTTTTAATTAGAAACATTCACTCGAGGAATCACCAAAATTGTTCATTCTATGACCGATTTTAAGGGAATCATTAACATTTAATAATTATCATATCTCTGTCTAAAATATGTATTAATAGAATCAAGAACTGGTAGGTATGTTAACTTTCGAATGATTTTCAGTCTTACGATCTGAAATTCATTTGAGCTAGCAGAAATGCGTACGCGAACTGCGATGCGCGAACACTTAGGAAAAATGTCGATTGCCGCGCGGATCACGGTAAGTTGGATATTTGTATATTTGAGTCGTTTGTGAAAAATGTTCACTCAAATAAAACAAAAGTCTTTTGGAAATTGTTGACATCCAGAAATTATAAAAACACAGTGTTCATCGAAGCTTATTTAAATCTATGTATGTGTTGGACATATGAATCGCTTGTAAAAAGTTTTTCCTGAGTTAAAGCTGAGAAAAATTCCAAAAAGAACATCGTCATGGAGGTAGAGAAAATTTCAAGTTTTTACCGAAAAAAAATTTACTAGCCTTATTTTCATAATTTCTATGATACATCATAACTGGGATATTTTCTAAACTCCAAAAATATGAAGTGAAGGTTTAACGGAAAGTCAATAATATGCGTGTATTAAAGTAACTTGAAAATTTACTTTTACCTGTATAACACGATTGATTTTCAACCAATTGAGTAAATGGTGGTCATATTACAATCATCAGTTGACTTTTAACCGGCGATTGATTCTTTTGGGTACATATGAAAGTCAACCTACTTTTTTTACTGACATTCCGAGTTTTGTATTACTGTGCAACTATCATGAAATTTCATTTAATTTTTCCTCAGTGTATGACAGAATAGTTTTTAATATATATAACACGTGCATTGATGATTACTTTTAAAAATCTTTACTGCAAATTTGGTAACTTTAATCTGCGTTATTAAAGTTGACCATAATCTCATACATTCTTTAACATTTTCGCACGTCACAAATTATTACAATAATTTCAAACATTCTCCTTTTGATCCATATATCCCAATTGCACTCAAAAGTTTGTTAAAGTTTCCTAACCAAATTTACTCCATGCACTTGAAAATATTCCGCTAAAGCAAGGTGCCTTCTGCAAACTTCACGATTCAACACGGATCATTCCAAAAATGATTTAACCCCCTCAAAAATTATCTGGTTCAAATTATCAATGCGCGTGTTGCAATTTCCACCTAGAATTATAGGAATAGGTGGATGTAATTACTTCAGCCGCTCAAACACTGAATCCTGACTTTTGGAAATTGACTTCCTGTTTAGCCTAGCCATAAAATATATCAAATCGGCTATAAATTATGATGAGGAAAACGCGCACTTTATGAAAATTCGCTGAGGGTATAAGGTCATAGACTTCGCAAGAAGACAAATTGCTTACAATATGTGCGCGAAGGCCAAAGCATGCATACTTTCCACCAACTATACATTGATGTTAGAGCGAAAACCGGTGACTTATGCTTCGGCTGATGGCTGGAACATTAGCTTGGGGATCACGGGAAAACTTTTAGTTAAAACCTCTCCCGAAAAGTTCATAATAACCGACTTAGTGTAACCGATAATTTTGTGTACTTACTACAAAAATATCATATTTTTAATCAAAAGAAGTAAATTCAGTGTGAGGATTCACGAAATAAAGAATGTTTATTTGTATTGCACACCATCATATATGTGGATGTACTAGGCAGTCTGATAAGTCCCTGAAAAATGAAATACGGAGACGTTTTTTTGGCCAAAGTCAGTTTTATTTTTCAACATACTCTCCTTTTAGGTCGATACAGCGAGTCCAACGATTTTCTAACTTTTTGATATTGTACGAAAAGTACTCGATCGGAAGGTCTCCAAAATACGCTTCAATTTCAGCTATGAGCTCCTCATTTGAGTAAAAACGCTTACCGATGAGCCATCTCTTCAGGTTAGGGAACAAGTAACAGTTGCTGGGGGCCAGGTCTGGTGAATACGGTGGCTAAGGAACCAATTCGAAGCCGATTTCATGCAATTTTGCTTCTGCAAGTAAGCATGAATGAACAGGCGCATTGTCGTGATGATAAAGCTGTTTTTTCTTCTTCAAATGCGGTCGTTTTTCGGCGATTTCGATTTTCAATCGGTCAAATAATGATGAATAGTATGCTCCGGTTATGGTTTTACCTGTTTCAAGATAGTCCACGAATATTATGCCATGTGCATCCCAAAATACGGAGGCCATAACCTTTCCGACCCATTGTTGCGTTTTTGGATGCTTCGGAGCACTTTGGCCCGGTGGAAACCACTGTTTTGCCTGTTGCGTTGACTCAGGAGTGTAGTACTGGATCCAGGTTTCATCCATGGTTATGAATCGGCTTAATAACTCGGTCGGCTTACGCGAAAATAATGCCAAATTCTGCTGGAAAGTTGTCACACGAATTCGTTTTTGGTCCACTGTGAGCAAACGCGGCACCCATCGCGCGCAGAGCTTCTTCATGCCCAAAACTGAATGCACGATATTGCCCGCACGTTACAATGATATGCCTACAGCATTAGCTACCTCTCTCAATTTCACTTTGGGATCATTCAACATCATATCATGGATTTTTTCAACATTTTTTGGTGTAGTGACCTCTTTTGGGCGCCCAGATCGGTCAGCATCAACTGTGCTCGTACGGCCACAACGAAACTCGGTAAACCACTTATGAATCGTTCCAATCGACGGTGCAGAGTCCGAGTAATACTTATCCAGCTTAGCCTTGGTCTCGCATATCGTTTTCTTGCGAAGATAGTAGTGTTTGTTCAAAACTCGAAACTCAGATTTTTCCATATTAAAAAAAACTCGGAGGTTAGTCGCTTCTCAGTGCTGTAACTTGTAAATGCGTAAACATAAATGGCTGAAGTTTTGACAGACGTCATTTGAAGGATCAAGCTCGACGAAAATGGTTCACATTAGTGAATACTAATGCCATCTCTTAGAATTTTCAGGTACTTATCAGACTGCCTAGTACAATGCAGATTTTTTCTAACGGCTGAGGAAGTTTTTTATCATTAAACTTATCCTTTTTAAATCATATTGACCAACAAAAATTAGATAGGAGCTTTGTTTACAATAATTCCAATTAAATTCCTAGGTCAGTTCGTGGAGTAAACGATGGTTCACTCATATTTTCCTGTTCGTTATCGTGCTTTTGTATAGTGTTGCTGGAGCGATGATTTTTGTAACTGTAGAGGGAAGTCAAGAAACGAAACATCGGCTGGATATACGAAGGAACAGGTTAGTAGGCTAATTCATTTTACACGAGGTTTCGAAATGTAAATGCGGTAAACCGTTAGTGGAAAAATTGGACAAGAAAATGATTTTGCAACAAATAAGAATTAAATATGAAAGTTTCTAAATCATCAATATTGTGCAATACCAATTTTTTCAGTGCACCAAACGACACCACGACACCACTGCCTGTGTAAGCGTTACATTCCTATTAAATTTAAGAAAACTAACTCGTTTGAAGGTTTTACAAAAGGTTTAACATGCAAGTTACATGAATTTTTAGTGCGATGGGCGAGATCCAAATATCGAACGATTAAAATTTTTTTTGCAAAATAATTTTTTCATCAAGTTTGAACCGTTACCCGGTTAGCGTATTTATACATGGAAATTCGGTGGAATATAAAATCTCCGAAACACTGCTCGTTGCTCGTTGCAAATTCATAGCCCGATCTTTCTGCTTTAATCGAAATAATTTTTAGCTAATTTGTCGTTTTTATACTTTAAATAATCATTGTAATAAGGATGTTACTGTAAGTGTGTAAAAATTCTGAAAATTAGGAAGATTATAAAATTATTTTAGTCTTACGAATAAAATATACTCATTTACATGCCTTTGGGACTGATCAGCTATTGGAGATGTCATACTTACGATTGAACTTTCATTTTATTCTGCCAGTATCTATGGAATTTCTAGCTATGCAAAATAGATAACCTACAATTAGCAATAAATAACAATATAGTTGAGTACAGTGTGGAATCGATGGATCGCATGTACCGAAAAGTGCGGTTCTATTTAGAATTATAAGATATGCGCTTGCAATACACAAGGGCTCTGATAGAAGCAATCCCCATTTACCATATCCTAGACCTGCTGGCTCACACAGTTTCTCAGCGAGACTATTTTTGATAGTATTTATTATATTAAAAGAGACCTGCGCTTCTTGATACATGCACAATTGAAAAAGTCACCCAAATAAATTTGGGTTTCTATCTCAGATCGACCATCAATGTAGTAAAAGGTTTTCTTCCTTTGCACTGCAATAATCTGCAGTTCAATAATCTTAGATTCATATGTCAGTTTCTCTTTTGGTGTAGAAATGAAACTCTGGATGCAATCAAAGCTTTAGGTAATGACAGTTCTGTCATAGAGGATCCAACAATTTGGAAAGGTAAAGCTAGTAACCTACTTACTAGTTATGAGGCAAAGCTGTATCAATTTTTCAAACGTGGACTAATGGATAAGGAGGATAAAGTATGGACGTTTTGGAATGCTGTATTTTATTGTGGTACCATTTATACAACAATAGGTAAATATACTTTTGTTTTCTTCTTATGTACGTATATTTGGCCAAATGCATAACTTTTCATTCACCTGAAATATCCGAGAGTAGCAGGTTTTTAACGGCTTATCCAACATAAAAAGGATTTGTTGTAATCAAATATGGTAAAAGCTATTTGGATTGTCGACCAGAGTAACAAAGGTACCAGGACACCGAACTGATACGCGCTCACAATCTGTTTAATTTTTCACTTAATTACAAGTAATGCAGTACGTAATTTTATGAACGTTGACATCACCTTGTATGATTATGAACTACTAAAATATATTATACAGTTTCTGTGTGTGTTTCCTGTCTTTCTACATTTAATATAATTTTCAATAACGAGGTTTATGCTTTATTTAACATACAGTAGTCTACTCTGCATCTGAATTCTTGATTTTTTTAAAGAAGTTTTATCTAAAATTTGACATTTCTGGTTTTCATCAAATCTCAAAGTTTTTAAACCTTTCGAGTAGATAGATAAAGCCGGTTCTGGCTCCCTTTTTCCCGTACGAATATGCAAAATTACCGCTAGAGCGCAGAAGGCTGTAAGATTGGTTTTGTGCTGACTAACCAATCACAGTTTTGAAGTATCCGATCCACACTATCGATATTGAAAATGAATACTTAAAAATCCTGGGAATGGAACTTTTTAGCCACAAAAATATGAAATAGGAGATGATTTGATATACGATATCGCCAAATTAGGCTAATTAATACCTGCTATTCTCGAAATTGAAGTTTTTCACCCTCAAAATAATATAATTTTTATGTCTTAAATATTAATTGCAATGGTGCGTCATTGAAAATTTCCAAGATCTGCAACCACCATCAATGACTCATGACTGCCTTTGTTGTGCACCGAGACTATGAGTCAGAGATCAAATTAGATTATAGGTGTTAAGGAGTTTGATATGGAAAAAACAATGAGACGCAAGTTACATAGAATTCTGAGAATTTTTTTCTTTCAAAATAATATCATGTTACATGCATTACTGAGAGAATAAGGCATTATATCGTGCTTCTTATGTAGATTCGAACAAGAGTCTCGGTGAATAAAATTCCATTCTGATGACGTCATCTTCGATTCCTGGAATCCTTATCAATGTGAACTTAATTGATTAAACGTTCTCCTTTGATATTTACCGAAATGGGCGTCATATTTCATATAATGTTAAACAATTCTCAGTAAACAAAATTCCATTCTGATGACGTCATCGTCAATTCCTGGAATCCTTATCTATGTGAACTAAATTGAGTAAACATTTAAATACGTATTATTTTTCACTCTCTTGGTTATTATTGCATCATATGGTGAAATACTACGCAAAAGTGTACAGAAATGTTATGGAGGGGGTAAGCGTCTATAAGAAGAGGTCAGTTCTTCTCTTTCTTCAGTTTGTTGTCAGATGCCAGATTGTGAAGAAGAAAAGCAACAAGAGCTTCACGTTTTTTCTACCTCAAAGAATGGCAAAACTGTTTGAAGAGGATAAAAATCTGTTAATGCAAATGAAGAAAGCCTGTGAAGATCAGCATCTTGAAATGGTATATTTGGGTGGACGCTTCAACTCCATTGAATTTGTGAAGACAAATGTATAAGTGCATGCAGTTTTCCAAATATCGCTCAGTCTGTGACAAGCTTGGGTGTGATATTCATTATGCCTTATACACCACAAAATCAAATGCTACAAGCGACCACATACAACCGGAATTCATCATTCACAAAACAAATTATTGTCGGTGCTGATTTTAAAAAAGACGGAAAGCTCGCCTCAGCAGTGAAACTCCAGGCCAGTGATCCCCATGCAAGTATAACCCTAAATCTTGAAGAGTGGAAATTATTTAAAAGTTACTTTAACCTCATAACACTCTTCTTGATGGCCAAGAAAAGCAACAATGCATCGACGGTGGAAATTTCCATGTACATATGACTATATCTTT
This sequence comes from Belonocnema kinseyi, assembly GCF_010883055.1. NCBI lineage: Eukaryota > Metazoa > Arthropoda > Insecta > Hymenoptera > Cynipidae > Belonocnema > Belonocnema kinseyi. The sequence goes on from NC_046662.1 coordinate 140,428,744, forward strand.
TGAAAATTATATAGTGGCTTTGGAGAGAATTCAAGAAACGCAAGAATATTATTCACTTGTACTGCAAGAAACAACGTTTGCTGTTATCCAGGAAGTCAACCCTTGTATCAACCGGTATATTCTGGATCTGAGTGTTATTGCGTTTCAACGTACAAAAGATGTCATTATTGAAACCATCGCTGAAAGTATCTATCGCAAAGTGAAATCACCATCTGTGAAACGTGTAAAATCTTATATACGAAAAAACTATACGAGTTTAAAGAGTAGGGTAATGAAAAAACTTATATTTTCTAATCTCATGCGATTTGAAATTCTGTTTTTCGAAATGATTACCTTTTATAATCAAAATGTGTGTGAGGAAGTGATTGAGAAATTACCAGAACTCAGATGCATGCCCGAGTCGAAATATAGGCCCTACTTTGACACTCTTGACGCTAATATCTGTAGGGGCTAAGGCTGTAAAGTAGAGGATATTCCCATGCGATTTTTGCCCCTGCTTCAGCGCTCTTATGGGCACAAATTTCCAAATCTTCCATTTGGGGCGTTAAAATAGAGGCTTAGTCTTTGTTTCTAATTTAACGCTCCACACTCTACCTTCCTGTACAAAATAAAATTATTTGACGAAAAATTAACCAAAGTAGAGTAAGAAGAGGACATAGCGGGATTTGCGTAATGTTTCAAGTTATTTTGCTCACGGAAACAAATATTCATTCAATTTTATCGAACTAATCCTATAGTAGATGATACGCTGGGTAGTTCAATAAAAGTTAAAATCGTCTTTGTTTTACATTGTGTTGAACTAGTCGCGAAACTATAGAGAACAGTTCTATAAAATTATAACCGATTTTTTGCCATAAAAAATTTATCTTTTGTATTACTATATTATTAATATTATACTCTAATATTTTTTCCCATGCTTAAGCACACAATTATTTACTATGACACAATCACTGCATTATTTATAATCGCACGCTATGAAAGTTTTTATTCGCCGCGGAGCACAGTGGGGTGAAATCGGAAAACGAGGTTCAAAATGACATTTAGAACGCAATTATGCACCGATTTTAGAATTTTTTTTTTGAAAAATTCTGAATGAAATTTTTCAGAAAATGGTGAGAGTAGATTTTTTATTTTTTTGTTTATTTAATTTTTATTTTAATGCAAACATCGAGAAAAATGTCGATTTTTCTAATTTCATTTTTTATCTTCTAGACAAAATTTTTCTTATACTTCTTGTCCCTTGAATTCAGTGCACAGGGGTATAAGAAATATAAAAAAATTCTTAACTTGCATAGTTAATTGTTATAAACAAATTGTATTAACAAATACTCGACATTAAGGGTTATTCGGCTTCAACGTATATTTCTGCTCTGAAATCGCTTGCTTTCATTGTGAGGATGATACGTGAATATTTAAATTTAATATTAAATGTTATTTGTTTATTTTATAAACAAATTTACATTTTGGCCGTTTTTAGGCGAAAAGAAACCGTTTTTTCTTTCTACCTGGTTGCAATTATGTTGCCAGTGATGTTTTCTGAAAAAAAATTTGCCACCTATCAATATTTGTTTATTTATAAACAAATTATATAAACAAATGCACATTTTGGC
>NC_046662.1:140430453-140432634 GCF_010883055.1 Belonocnema kinseyi
TCTCGGCTTTATTTTTAGTTTGGAGGTTTAAATTTCCTTTGTTTTCTTTCTTTTATCGTTAAATTATAATGAATTGTTATGAATTACTTATCTTTAAGTACGTTTCCAGATTTCCTAGTAACTGCATATCGAAGCACAATTTTAAGAAAGTGCAGTTATACCAAATTGAAAATGTTCTATTTTGCTTTTTCCCCAACCGTGTATATGAGAGACCGCTCTCTTTCAGTGTTGCCACGAAACTATAATAAGAAATCTTCGTGAAATTGTAACCCGGGTTGAAATTTAATTCAGGGGCTGGCCACTCTACGGCTGGAGAGCCCCACTTTAAGTCGGGCTGTGGACGGGATTTATGGTCGGAATTCGACCAGCGTCGTCGCGCTGCGTTGGCCAGCGTCCGGCAATGGAGCATGGCCGGGAGCTGGCCGGTGGAATCAGGGGATCAATTTAATTCGTTTTAATGTAGAATTGGAGCATATTAATATATGAAATTCCACACGCCCAGCACACAGACAACATTAACTATTTTCACGTAATTGTTGAGTGAAAAAAGGATTTTTAAAATAAATATGAAGTGATTGCCAGCATTTTGACTGTAAATATTAATAGTCCTGTTTAGAGTAAATTCATATATTACATTTCAAAACTTTATATTGCAAATAAAATTTCTAACGGTAAGGGGTAACGAACCTACATATCTATACCTAAATCTGACGCCAAACAGTCGGGAGTGCTAACCACTGAGCTAAACCCGCAAGTTGAAACTCTTTGAAAAAGCCATCCTCATATGCTACAGTTCAGAAAAGTTAAAGTACAAAATTTTAAGTTTTCTTTTTCTAATTGTTTATTATTATGCAAAGTTATGTAAATATAAAATACAAGAAGTTTTAACAGGAATATCAATAAAATACCTTTTAAATAAATAATTTAAATTGAATACAATTTTTCTTCGCGTGATATTTTGTTTTTTTCCGTTTTAGCTTATTTCACAACTTTTTAGAATGACAGGAAATGTAGTTTTTTATGAACATTTAAAATTATTAACGCCGGAACTCAGAAATGTAATCGTGAATATTGAAAATTTCTTAATAATAAAATTTTTTTAACTTTCGTGTAAGGTTTGGTTTTTAGGTGTTATATACTATTTTACAACGTTTAAAATTGATATAAAATGTGCATTTTTTCTGAACATTTGCAATTTTTCATGAAGATGGAACTTTGAATCTTTTCTTAAAAAAACAGTTTGAATTTCAAAAAAGTGTCATGAGCATTCGATCATAAGATTTGTTTGATCAGAGCCCAGTTAGCCCCCGAGTGGGGTTTTGGCATAAATTTTGCCTAGTGAGTCTCTGACCAGCGCAGGCTAGGCTCTTAAAAAACAAATATAGCCCGGCCAGTCCCCGATCAGAAACCTTGTTGTACCAGGGCTAACCCGGGCTATTTCCACACGGGAAGTTTATAATCGAATTTCAAAAGATTTCGAATTATTTAAAAGAGTTCAAGATATTTTTAAAGAATTTAAGGGATTTTATGTAATTTTGAAGAATTTTTAATGAATTTTGTTAGAATTTAAATGAGTTTTAAGATTTTTAAGTAATTTAAAAATATAAATAATGTTCTAGAATTCTTCAAAGTCCATTAAATCTTTTGAAATCTTCGGAAATTTGTGGAAATGCTTTAAAATCTGTTTAATTCCCGAAAATATATATTGTATTTTTTTCTAATCTTTTAAAATATCTTGAAATATTTTTGGATTTAATTTAAATCTTGTTTAAGAACATAAAATACACAATCGAAAGGCTTTAGGCGTCAGCAATGCGAAACTGATAGGATTCGAACCTCCGCACAGTGGGGTGAAATCGGAAAACGAGGTTCAAAATGACATTAAGAACGCAATTATGCACCGATTTTAGAATTTTCTAGACAAAATTTTTCTTATACTTCTCGTCCCTTGAATTTAGTGCACAGGGGTATAAGAAATATAAAAAGATTCTTAACTTGCATAGTCAATTGTTATAAACAAATTGTATTAACAAATACTCGACATTAAGGTTTATTCGGCTTCAACGTATATTTCTGCTATGAAATCGCTTGCTTTCATTGTGAGTATGATACGTGAATATTTAAATTTAACATTAAATGTTATTTGTTTATTTTATAAACAAATTATATAAACAAATTCAC
>NC_046662.1:140432734-140435162 GCF_010883055.1 Belonocnema kinseyi
CATTGTGCCTTTGAATGTAGGTCGTTCCCGCGTGTATTGGACAACTAGATAGTATGTGAGCTAAATGCTCGAGTTGTGCATGGCACGCCCTGCAGCTATCATGGGGAATGTCTTGACTCAAAACGTGGCGACGGTATGTTAAGGTGGAAATGACACCGTCTTGGCATGCAAAAATGAAACCCTCTGTACCAGTCTTCAATTGAAAGCAAACGTTAGCTCACAAGACATTGACTGATCCTTCACATTTCTGTGGAAGATACCGCGCATCCTCTTATCGAGGAGCTGTTCACGATAGTTTTTCTCTTGTGCTTTCTTAATCCGGGCTTTCAGGAGTGAGTACTCGAGATGGATTAGATTTGATGCATTTTGCTCACCCCTAATACTGAAGTCAAGTCCGAGTGTTTCAGCAGCCTCCTCCGCTGCTTTGTACATAAATGCTCCTTAGCCTACTTCCTCGTGATTCCTGACAAATTTAAGAAGAGGGTCTCTTCCATTTGCAATTCTATGTGCTGTACCCAGAATAATCCTGTTGTGAAGACATTCAAGACTCAATATTCCGCGACCCCCTTGACGGCGTGAGATGTACAGTCGCGGAACGGAAGACTTAAGATGCATAAGATGCACTTTGTTCCACGCCGACAGTTCGGAAGACTAAATCTGTCGGATGAGACGTTTGTATCTGCTTCGGAGAGTATCCTTTATAGATGTCACATCCTGAATGCGGCTCTGTGGCACGCCCAGGTATGTATAAGTCTCTCCAGCGCAAAGGTGTCGTATGGCGCTTCTATCAACGAGCTCAGGATCTTCAGGGATGCCATTAAATTTTCCTCGCTTCAAATAAACCTTGGTGCATTTGTCTAACCCAAATTCCATTCCAATTTCCTTAGTATATTGTTCGACAATCCCCAGCGCGAGATGTAATTGCTCTCTGTTTTTAGCATAGATCTTAAGATCGTCCATGTAAAATACATGAGTGACCTTGTACTTTCGATCTGCAGGTTTGCCGCACAAGTACCCGTCGGAATGGCGTAGTGCTAGAGATAGTGGCAATAATGTAAGGCAAAAGAGGAGTGGGCTCATGGTGTCGCCCTGAAAGACACCTCTCTGAAACGTGACCTTGTTAGTTGTCACACGATTTTTTCCAGATGAGATAGTAAATCTGGTTTTGCAAAGGGGCATCAATCTCTCTATGCACCCAACTATTTGCGGATGAACCTTTAAGATTTCCAAAAGACAGATGATAAGTCTATGTGATGTAGAATCGAGAGCTTTCCGATAATCAATCCAGGCCATCGATAGGTCACGCTAGTAGAATGCTGCATCTTTGCAGACAAATCTATCGATGAGCAGGTTCTCCCGACATCCGGCTACGCCTTTCTTTGAGCCTCGTTGTTCATACATTTCTTGCCACACAGGTTCAATTGCCCGAACAATTCTATCATTTAGGATAGCTGTGAATATCTTATAAAGCGTGTTCAGACAAGTTGTTGGCCTGTAGTTCTTCGGGTCAGCTAGGTTGCCTATTTTCGGCAGCAGTATTGTGCATCCTTCCACCAACCACTCTGGAATCGGCTCTTCCGACTTCAAATATGCGGTGAAAATACGGGCCAAATGCTGATGGTTTGAAGAAAACTTCTTCCACCAGAAGGTTTTGATACAATCTGGTCCCGGTGCGGAATAGTTCTTCATCCCTCTGAATACTTTTTTCACCTCCTCGGTAGTGATGGGTGGGAATTCTTTATCAGGTGTTATGAGGGCAACACATAACTGCTTGAAGCTATTTATATTTTCTGAGTCTTCGTCCAGTCTATGCTGAACTTCGTAGAATTCTCTCCAAAATACTTCGACCTCTCCTGGTTTGGGTGGGTGTTCGACAGTAACTGGAGGGTCTTGGAAGAGTCGAGATGGGTCAGAGAGAAACTGTTGATTTTCTCTGACCCATCAATCCCTCCGCTCTAGACTTCTCTTAGCGTCAGATACTATCCGTATTCTCTCAACAATATGCTGCCTGATGGTCAGCAGCTTTGACTTGTTAAGTGTGTGATAACGGGTCCGGAGTTCGCGCGCGAACTTTCGAACCTTGGCGGTAAAATCAGCCGTTGGTTTTTTTTACGGTTCGCATCGGCCAAAGCTCTCGCTGCATTATAACACAATAATTGATAGCCCAGAGGTCGGATTCACCGGAAAAATGTCCACGTGGCTCGTCATCCATTTCAGCCAGATCTTTAGGCTTGAGAGAAACCTTGGTGTTGATGTTTCTCCGGGTCGTAAAGCATCGCTCTTCATCTATTGGATGCCAGCCCACGGTTGGTCTTAGTGCCGCCTGTCTTTCTTTGTTGCCGGCTTGTTCCAGCTGTGGTAGAGTAGGCGTTCCGCTTACATAGCCCCTTTTACGGAGTAGTTCAGCATGGTTTCGCAGACGTTGCTG
>NC_046662.1:140435262-140458529 GCF_010883055.1 Belonocnema kinseyi
TTCTGTTGCTCACTCGAGGCCTGACATGGTTCTTCTTGACTTCGAGAAGCGAACCATGTTCGTTATCGAATTTTCGGCACCAGCTGACAAAAACATCATACCAGGTGTTCGTCTTGCGTTCATTTTGATATTTACGAATTCGTCATTATGAGATTATGTATGGGGGGTTCCACACAATAATTGCAACCAACATTTTTTCTAACCTAAAATATTTTTGTGAGCCTTTTCTTCGACTTTCAAATAAAGTATACTAAAATCGATTTTAATCAATTATTTAATAATATAAATCCAATATTTATAAACAGATTTTTTTCAATTCATACCTGTTTTAAAATGGCTATTTTTATTGTAAAGAGTGGAATCAACATTTTTCTTGATCTGGTCGAAATTTGGGAGTAGGTAGTCAAATACTTTCGAAGCAATGAATTTTTGAATAGCAATTAATTTTAAATATATTAAATTGAAAAAATAAAAATGTACGATTTTGCAAGTGGGTGGTTGTGTTTTACTTCACCCGTAGACAGTCGAGTCCTAGCCCGAGCGAGTCGCGCTGCGGTCCATTTCGCGCGCACGAGCCACTATTAAGAAATTCATTTCTTCGAAAGTATTTGACTACCCACTCCTAAATTTTTACCAGATCATGAAAAGCGTTTAGTTCACTCTTTAAAATAAAAAAAGATTTTAAAGAACACGTATAAATTGAAAAAATCTATTTGCTTATAAATGTATGATTTATATATGACCTGTATATTAAATTCCATATACTGCATATTGATCATTTATTAGAAAAAACAGACATTTGCACTTTACACATTTTAAAAAGAACCGACTTTAATATACATGTATATTAATTTTACAACATAATTGTATATAAAAATGAATGAAAGGAAAATTGATTCCTAACGTTTTTACAGACTAATGAAGGAAATAGTTTCATGGAGAAATTGTCAAATAGCTCTTATGAGAATGTAACATAATATTTTGCACTGTACGTGATGAGGCAGCAATATGCGAATGATTTAATGACGGTCTCAAGGAACATATGTGGCGTTATTTCACACATAAAAATACCTAATGGTATATTGATGTTTCAAAAAATATTATCCAGGCTTACAATAATGTAATACATTCGGGTATTGGTATAGCAACATCAACAGTGGCTCCACCCAGATAACAATTATGCTGCTGCATGTCAGCATCAGTCCTTGTTGACACACAATACATGCACACAGTCAGCAAATCGCAAATATAGCTTGCATCTCATCTTGTGATCGCACAGTACCTGCAGCCAGGCTTGTAGAGAATTGCAGCTCAGATCTTATTATTATTATATGTTAATAATAACTATTTAAATAATTCACTATAAATTTCTTTACTATTTTTTCCCATAGGAATGATAAAATTGTATAATTTGATATTCCTTATACGTTTGAAGAAGATCAAATTGTGAATAATAGGCAACTGAATATAACTAAAAATACCACGAGTCTGAGGAAGAAAATGCAATAACGTCATTGTTAAGTGTATAATAATAATAACAATAATAATAATGTTATTAATGAATGAGGATGGCCATCAAGTGACCCATCTTCTTTACATGGATGACCTGAAGCTGTACGCTAGTTCAGACCAAAAACTGCAGCAGGTGATCGATGTCACAAAGCAGTTTTCCAATGATATCCACATGGAGTTCGGACTAGATAAATGCAGAACAGTGCATTTAATAAGAGGGGAATTAGGGACCGCAGAGTTAGAGAACGAGTTCGAAAATAACATCGACGCAATGGCTTCAGACGAATCATATAAATATCTGGGTATTCTTTAATCTAAGGGTATTCAACATACGATAGTTAAGACAAGCCTAATGACTGCCTTTACTACGAGACTCAGATTAATTATGAAGAGTTTTGTGAACTCGGCAAACAAAATCAGGGTGATCAACATATGCCATCCCTGTCCTCACGTACTCCTTCGAGCTCAGAAAATGGTCTAACACCGACCTTGAAAAGTTAAACAGAATTTTTCGCGTAGAAATGACGAAGCACCGAATGCACCACAGAAATTCAGCGATTGAAATGGTAGTTCTACCACGACATTTAGGGGGTAGGGGCGTTGTAGATGTCAAAAATCTGTGTGAGTCACAAGTTATACAGTTACGAGACTATTTTAACAGCAAACGAAATGTTGCGCTTTACAGAACCATCTATCAAGCGGATCTTGAATACACGCCCTTAAATTTGTCCTCAGATGGGGCCTTGAATATCAGTGCAGAAACCTTAGAGGAATTAGAAGTACAATGGAGGCAGAAAGCCATTCATGGCGAGCACCCCAACACGTTAGATCAAAGTGAAGTGGGTAGTGAGGCATCTAATATTTGGCTAAGAAAGGGTGTTCTGTATCCAGAGACGGAAGGATTCGTCATTGCAATACAGGACAAGGTTGTCAGCACCAGGAATTATCGCAAACACGTGTTACATCAAGACGTGGTTGACCGGTGCCGATTATGTGGAGATACCAACGAATCCATCGAGCACATTATTGATGGCTGTCGCGTAATGGCTCACAGAGAATATACACACAGACATAATGATGTAGCGGGCATTATACATCAACAAGTTGCCCTAAACCTAGGACTCTTAAAAGAATGGGTGCCCTTCTATAGATACATTTCAATGCCTATTTTAGAAAGCGAAGATTACACCTTATATTAGGATGTTACTATCCAAACGGATCATTACATCCGGGCCATTCGACCTGAAATCGTGATGCGAGAAAAAACGGTGCAAGAGTCTACATTATCGACATTGCTTGTCCGCTTAACCGAAATTTGCAGTCAACCTATACAACCATGATCCACAAGTATAGCTTTCTTGATCATCAGGAAGCGAGCGACTAAAAACCCGTGGAGTGGCAGATGTTAGCTCTAAGAAAGCATCCAGAGGTGACTGTTGTCACCTCCAAAGCTCGTGGCCGCTCGTAATTGTATGCCTACAACATCGTCGCAGGACGTTTCAACCATCGTATTAAATTATTTGAATTAAGTTATAACATTCTAATCTCATCAGTCACTTGACTTAGTCCGTGGCTATGATGTATCACTGGGTTTATCCGAGTAAAAGTTTAATAAAAACACATAATAATATGTTATGATGAGAACATTTCAAATTGCGCGCTTGTATTCTGCTTTCTGTCACGTGATTGGATTGTAACTGAACCCGGATCTCCCCGGCAGATGCTGGCCCGTTCGGGAGACTGTTGTACATAGTGTACAATACATAGTGTTCATAGTGTGCGATAAAAGCGCCGTGTGATGTACATGTGATCACCGTCGTGCAAGGGAAAACTCCATGATGAAAGGAGAATTTATTGATAAACGAAATTGTGATGAGTACATTTATTATTATAACCTAACTCTTTGTTTTGGCCCGTTTTTGTAAATCTCTTTTTACATTATCCTCACTAGATAGGGTATTAGATTTGTGTAAAATTTGCTCCTCACTCCCCTTTTTGGCCACATATCCACCTTTTAAGACCCCTTCAATCAGAAAAACTAGTTTTTATACGAATGAGTCTGCCTGTGCTATTGCGTTCGTTCGTTGGTCTGTACATTTTTGGAAGTTAGGATGGAAAATTTCGAAAAAACTGACAGATTAGATTGGCCTTTCGTATACTCTTTTATGGTCTTAAATAGCAATTTCCCTGTACACTGACTGCACAGTGCCGGCAGGCTCTGCAGATAGATCAGCAGGCCATGTCGGTAGATCTTATGACAGATCCAGGTGCATATGTAGGTCATTATGCCGGCATGCAAAGTGGCATCCTGCCGTTAGCATAACTGTAGAGGGTAAGCACGTTGTTACGATATATGCTAACGGCAGGATACCAACATGCCGTGTCAGCATAGCCTGACGGCGCAATGAACAACATATGCACCCCCATCTATCTTAAGGTCTACCGACATGGCATTCTGAGCAATCTGCAGAGTCTGTCGGTACTGTGCACTCAGTGTGCAAGAAAATTGCTATTTGGGTAGATAAGGGGGTAGGCTGGTTCACGGAGAAAAATGGATGTTCAAATGTATTATCTAGATGTTCAGGATTAACATATTTTATGTTTACTATAGGACAGCAATCTAGATGTTCACAACTAGCATCTGTAGACATTCAAAATTGAGATGTTATTTGCAAACATTCAAAATGTTTAACTCAAATATTCGAATGACCTGTATGCTGCATTTAAAATTGTATCTAGTTTAAATTCGAGTTAAACTTTAACTAGAACTTAAGATCATATTTCCCTCTTGTAGAATGACAAAGCTCGTTATCCAATTATAATTAAGGATAACTAATTTTGATTCTTTGGAAATGTTCCACAATTGTAATGTTCCATAATTGTCATATCGAAAATATATAGCCGTGAAATTACAAGGCATAATGAGCATGCGCTCGGACAATATTAACATCTGAATTTATTTCAGTTTAACATGAAAATATCACAGGTGCTGAATATTAAAAATGATGGTCTTGTACGTAACAAGCTAATGGTAGCAGCGGTGTGATATAATTTTATCGATTTTTTATACCTGTCACATTACCGTTTACTTAACACTTTACATACAAAACAGAAAAATCAATTCTTGATCTGCTGGACCTATAACATGATGAAAACGGTTTTCTAAAATTCACAAGAAAATTTTCTACCATAGTGAAATGTACGGAATTTAAATCGTTACAATTTTCAACTATAAAATTTTCATTAGCCAATTAGCAACTTGAGTTTTGGTTTTCTTTCTCTCTTCAAAAATTAAAATCTAATTCTTGTGCGTAAGTTAAATAAAAACATGAGCTCCCGTTAGCTCTCGGTTTTTGTTTACATAAAATGAAATACAAATTAGATCCATTCCATCTGGATAGTTTCAAGCCTAATTTTGTTCTGGGAGAAACCAGGGCCTGGGTGTTTTTAGCTTTTGCTTTGCTTTATGTCCTAAGTTAGTCATACCAAAATCTAAGCTGTTTTTAGCTCCTGGTTTTGCTGAGCATCGTGGTTTGCAAGTCATCATTGCCCTTTGGTCATCCCATTGAACACACAGGCTCAAATGTTTCACGGGAATTCGACTCGAGACAAGTAATGTGAGAATTTAATTTTCTTATGAAACTTATTTCGAACTATTAGGATGGCGTGCGATAAATAGATAATTAATGAATCGATATTACTACCTTAGCTTACCTAAAAAAAATTCTACTATTGTTTAGAAGCTAATACTACTTTAATAGCAGTCTGAGGGAATTATTATTATTATTAATCTGGGTTGAGACTGTCAGAGGCCCTGAAGCTTGGGTGATCCCGTTGCGTCTCCTTATAGGCCTTAAGCATGGTCCCAAAGCCCTCTCCATAACGAAAGGACCGCAGCCACGCTGTTGGCTGATATTTCCGACTCACTGATGCAGAAACTTCCTGTAAGTATTACACGTTTCCCCGCAATCCCAGGGCAGTGACAGAGAATATAAGTGGAATTCTCATTACCCTTTCCGCACGGACGACAGAGGGGACTTTCTTCAAGCCCTATCTCATGTCTGTGATGCCGGAGGTTTCCATGTCCTGTTGGGACTTTGACTTCATTCCTCCCGAGCTTCAGTATTTCTTTCAATCAATGAGAGTTTAACTTTAAACCCAAGAGTGTTTTTGTCTGTGAAGTCGGGACTTCACAGTAGAAAGTTCGACCCTGCTCCACCAGACGACTGCCGAATAGGTTAGTCTGGGTTGCAAGATCGTTGTCTAAATTGACGTAAGTGTCTCCGGTTTCAACCCCTAGTTTTTCCCTATGGCTCTTCTACAGAGCGAAAGAGTCACTACTAGCTTCTTGCACTTGTTTTCTAGGTGCTCGTTCCATTAAAGTTTCTTTTCTAGAATGACTCCTAGATATTTGGCTTGCCCTTTGATTTCTAGTTTTTATCCAGCCAATGTCAATGTACTCGTGGTTCCCCACTTGTATCTTCTGTTGAACACAACTGCATCTGTTTTGCTTGGATTGAGTGATTCTCCAGTCCTCTTACATCATGAATCTACTATTCTTAGTGCTTGCTGCATTACTCCAAAGAGCGCATCCAGATGCTGTCCGCGCAACAATACCATTATATTATCCGCATAGCCTAAAACGTGGAGGCCCTGATTCGTGAGTAGATAAAGCAATTCATCCACTACCAGGCATCGCAGAAAGGGTGATAAAGCACCTCCCTGCGGAGATCCCGTGTCAACGGTTCCACATAAAGTGATATCACCTTTAGTCGGGGTGACATTCCTATTGGCCAACATGTGGTAGGTCCATTCCACGATTGCACTAGGCATACCGTGTGCGATCATGGCCGCCCTGATCACCTCTCCAGAGGTGTAGTTAAAGGCTCTTTCGATGTCCATGAATGTACCAATCGCGAGGACTTTCCGCTTCAGTTGTCATTTAATTAGGTTAATCATAAACAATATGAGAAGCAGGATAGATTTTTCTGTGCCTGATTCTCACTGTTTAAGACTATTGTCAAGAAAAATGGTTTGAATCTAAATTGAGCCAGATTTAAAAAACCTGCCCAAGATACTTGTAATCAGGAGACACTTTTGACCTTTTGAAAAAGAGTAATCTCGAGGACCTATAAGTGCATACAGAAGTATTAGTGGCGACCGAATTATAAGAGATGAGTATAATTTCGTCGCCACCGTGGGCTAGAAATTTGGGCACTTGAAAAGGCAGGTGGGCTACCTGAGGTGGAAATGTGGCCTTTAAGCCGGCACACGCCTTCCTCACTATATACTGCAACTGAGATTTCGCACGTTCCAAACCCTGGACAAGAGGCGATGAAGGGTCCCCCATGAAGATAAGCCCTTTGCGTTTCAACTTGCCTGTTTCCTGGCTATTTTCTCGCCTATTCCTCAACTAAAAATACTGTTAGGTGGACAATATCCCTGACATTTTGACGCGTTCGGGAATATAATAGTGAATATCCATAGATTCTTAACAATTCCAATGTGAATATCGAATTTTCATTAGGTCCTAATTCTCACTGCGTTAATGAGGGTATTAAAAAATGTTTCTATTTTTTTTTAATGTTATAGTTTTCAAAAATTCCAGACAAAACTGAAAGTTTCAAAAATTATGTAAAGAGAATATTATATGAAATAATAATAATAAGTTGATAAACACGGGGGGATTGTATTTACCCTAAAAAAAATGTTGTAGAAATTTCCAATGTACATTGTTGGCTTCAGCGTCAGGTGACTTGAAAACAATTGAATTCTTTCAAACATTTCAGAACATAATAGTTGTTTTTATTCGTCAGTTTTGTGAAATATGTGAAAAGTACATACTTTTTTGTGTTAGAATTAACAATTATTTCTAATAAAGTAAAATGATTTCGAAAATCACATTGTGGTAATAACTAAAATTAAAAGAATGAAGTTGTATAATTTTTTAATTGTGCTTTTAAATTTAAACACTATAGCTAGATAATTCATGAAAATATAAGATCAATTTTCTGTTATCATGAAAATCTTTTCTGTAAAAGTAAAAAAAGTTTGCCTTTCAAAATCCACTTTTCGTTGATAAGAAATAGAATATTTTTAAAATAATCATTACATCATTATTTATCGAAATTTTTTTTTATAATTTAATATTTAAATTAAAGTGTAATTTTGCAAGGCCTGAAATGTTTGCTGACAACTTTAAATAAATTTGTTAAGAAATTGTATTACTACATTGTAATAGTTCTTTCATCAAAATTTGATTTAGTTGGGAAATACTTCTTTAAGAATACTGCAAACTTTAATAACAGTTATTAATAAAATATAATTTAAAAAAATTTTGAATTGAAGAATTTTTATCATTTCACAAATAAGATGTTAAACAAAGAATAACTTTCCCAACTGCAGACCTGCCAACCACGTTAAACATCAACAATTTCTACGTAATAACAACATTTTTAAACACTTACATTTGTTAACTTTTACGCTAATTATTAACTCATTATAATTTGAAAGTTGAACAAAAACGGAAAGTTAAAAAAAATGCAAGCTTCGAGAATTATTTTAAGAGAATATTATTATAAAAACATTTCTGTGATGAAATGTTGTCACAGGCTTATCTGCCCAACATGTCGAAGGCATTTTTTGGTTAGAGTTGGATTCTTTTTTTATTTGATCATTTTTGCACGGGGCTGTCCCCGTATATATCATCAGTCACGGACGCATTTTTATAATGCAATAAAGTGATTTGATGAGAGCAGTCTGCCCAGACATATTGGACAAAGCCTGGTTTTTACCCCATCATTGACGGACTGGGTTGCAGTCAAGTACACGATGGGCGTCCTACAGATTAAGGTAGGTTCCGAACCACCAGAACCTCGGTAAAGGTACATTAAACAATTTCTAAAGGTACCGGCTAAGGGATCGAACCCCGGACCTCTAAAGTGAAGTCCGAGTGTCTAACCTATTATTATTATTATTATTAATTGTCTATTATTATATATTATTTCTGTTACGTTTGATTGATTATTGCCTTTTCGAGTAATTTCAATTAAGGTATAGTGTATATGAGGGTGGTTCAAAAAATCCCTTCCGGGCTACAGAGAACCCCCCTCCCTCCCACCCTCCTAGAAAGTTTCAATTTCTGGAGAAAGAAAATCTGTACTCTTTTTTCGAAATTCGAAGATTAACACGTGCAATTGGGCACTTCAATATTCCGTTTAATAAACATGGAGAAATTTTAAATTTTCGAAAACTTGAACTCATGTTCCAGGGTTTCATCCGAGCGTGCTAAATTTTTCAAAGATTTGAGAGGAGTGTCTACAATATGAAAAAATACTAATAACTTTCATTTTCAACCTACCCCTACCTTACCCGCAGCGCCCCTTAATATGAACAAAAAATCAAAAAAATTAATTTTAATCGATATTATTGTTACTTTTTAGCAATCTCCGCCTTTTTTTATGCAAATAATTACTAATCGACCATTGAAATATATACCATTATTTGTTAAACAATTCAAGCAGTTTTTTTTTCAAAAAACCAGAAAAATTCAATAAACTGGAGCCAATAAAATTATGTTTCTGACTATACGAGTAGAATGTAGAAAAAATACATTTACCTTTTTTTAATGGTTTAAACAAATATAATTTTTGTTTAAATAATTACTTTTTCAAAAATACTTATAAATTCGTAATTAATTGTATCTCTTCTATTTCATTTTATTGTATTAGTTATCGAAAAATAACTGCTTAAGCAAATAAAAATTAATTAAACAAATAGAAATTTGTTAAGCATCAGAAGAAATGTATCAAAATCATGTAATTATTAAACAAAAAGTAGCAGAGAATATCAATTTGTAAGAAAGTGGACATATCTAGCACAATTTTTAGAAATTCTGAAAATGAATAATAATTAATTGTTTGAATAATTACATTGTATTTTTAGAAAAATGTACTACTGTAAACAATGACAAAAAATAACATTTCAATCCGAAAATACGATTATTTTTTAGATTTTTGTGGAATAAATAATTGTTTTTATAATTGGCGATTGTTTAAACAATAGAAAACCGTTTAAAAAGTCATAGTAAATATTCAAATGGTCATATTTGTGACGTTATGGGAAGGGCGGTGGCAGTTTTTTTCGAAAAAAAAACCCGGATTTTATTTCTCCGGAAATGGAAACTGGGGGGTGGGGATCTTGCCCTATAGAATAAAAAAAATTGCAAAGCATTTTGGGACTACCCTAGTGTCCATACATCCGAATACAAGCCACGCCCACTCCCTTTTCCAGATAGCTTTTCCCTCGCCAGCACCGTGTGTTTGGACTTGAAAATGTGAAAAACTTACATAAATTGCATTGTTTCTATAATGTTTTAATTTCGAATATAATACTATGTCCTGGGCGCGCTTAAACTTCCCAAAATACGTGATAAATTGTTCATGAACTTACCCCCCCCCCCCCAAGTGGTTCTTTTTTTGCACTTAACATTGAGAGTGATACTTGAAAAGACCCCCACTTAAATAAAAAAATTTCTCTTGAATATTTGTTTTAGAAAATCGTTCTTACAACTTTTTGAAAATCCTGCTAAATAAAACAAACTGTCTCAAAACAAAATTTTAATATATTTTAAATTAATTTAATGAAAAAGTCATTTTTAGCTCTCCTATGAAAATTTAATTAAAAAATCTTATTCTTCTGAAACCTTTGAAAATGCTAAGAAAGCTTTTAAATTTTGTGTTTAAATCTTAAAAATTCTACATTTTGTTTCAAATTGTTTTTTAAATTTCAAATTTTTAATTATTTTGTAATCTTTCCAAACTTATAAATATATATCTTAAATTTACTTGAATTTCTTCCAAATTTATAATCAAATAAATATATTTTTACTTCTTCATGAAAACCAATTTTTTTCACCGAAAATTTAACTTTTCCATGTTAAGTCAATAATTCATTTCTTTAGTTGAAAATTTCAATATCTGGTTGTAACTTCCTTATTTTTAAATATCTTTATGAAAATTAGTGTATTTTTATCAAAATTAATCTTCTTAGGTAGAGAATTAATCTTTCCGGTTGAAAACGCAACTGTTTGGTAAATTATTATTATTTTTTAAAATATTTTTTGATGTTTCAAGAATTATCATTTTAGTAAAAAATGCATGGATTTGGTCAAATGTTTTACTATCCTGTTGAAAATTCGTTCTTATCCATTTAAAAATAAATGCTTAAACATCTTGTATAACGTATAAAGCAGGTGATATCAAATGTATTAGTTTTTAAAGGAAAAATAATCATTTTTTCAAAATTTACCGAATTCATTGTTAACAATTTTTTCGACAATAATTAAAGCAGGTTCAATTTTGTATCTCTGTTCAAAATTGGGAAAGTTAGATTTGAAAAACAATTCTTTTAACTCTGACTTAATGAAAATCTTTTATATTCTGCTTTTTATGTGTCGAAATAGTATTTTTAGTTAAATTTCGTGAAAAAAACTGCTTGAGCAATAAAAAGAAATGTATGGTGTTTGTTAATGAGTTCCAAATTGAGTTAGAAATAAGATTATTCATAATTTTGGACTGGGAGTGCAAAATTATTTAAGTATAATTTGAAGAAATGCTATTTTCTGAAAAATAAACTACATTTATCATTTTAGCTAATAAGTTTTCAAATATGACCAAATTTGATTTTGTGGAAATTTTCAAGTTAGCTGAAATATTGCACTAATATATTTAAGCATCTGCAGTGGACTTGAGTAAAATGTGCTGCAAACTTTTCAATAAAATTTCACATAAACTTGTACATTAATTCTTTAATTTTCAACTATAATAAAATATCGTTGGAATCGCTCTAACTCGGAGATTCCGAATATTATATTTATAAATTACTAAGTGGTAAATTAAAAAAATGCCATACTCTGCATTTTAGTCTTCATTAGGTACAAAGGACTCCTGTAGACCAGGATCGACGGCAGCAGACCGGCTGAGTGAGGGGAAGTCGTGAAGAGGACGGGGCGGTGGAGCGTGTACAGATACCCAGGGCGAAATTTTAACCTGCCGTACTTTTTCAAATCATCTTCGATCTTACTGGCACTTTTTAGATTCGTCATAAATGCAAACCTATTCATTTATATCTATTGCTTCTCACGGTAACCTAGAATGATTCTTTTCCAATTCCTCATTAGGGTGGGTCGAAAAATAAATACTTTTGGAATTTTGTGCATCTTGGTTAAGTGTGCTCGTAGCCCCTGTTTTCAGAAAAAATGATAATAGGTTTGTAAATAGGAGAAGAATTTTTTGAGGTACTTTAAAACTTTCCAATCACAAAAATCCACTAGGAAACAAATCGCCAAAACCCATAACTCGTAATTGGAAATACAGCAAATTAAAAAAATTTTGTTTGGGTATTTAGTGAAATAATTGTTAGGACTTGTGGATGAAGCATTTTTCTGAGCAGACTCGCACAAGAAATTTTAAATCACAAGTGATAAAATTTATCTTATTAAATACCAAATTACAAATTTTTTAAAATTGCTGTAAATCTTATTTTGACTCCTAGGTCTCGTAGATTTTTTTTATAGTGTATTTCTATGTTTAAAAAGTCCACATATGCTCAGACCTATTTTAAAATCACAAGTTATAAAGATAATTTCACTAAAGGCCAAAATCCAAAAATTTAAACATTTTGTGTATTTCTAATTTTGACTCCTGAGCCTTGTTCATCTTTTTCTAGTACATTGTTGTCACTGGAAAGTTATCAATTACCCAAAAAATCCTTTTTTTATTTTCAAACGCGTTAAAAAATAGTCTGAAAACAGTAGGGAATGAATTAGAAATTATTTCTGAAAGAAAAGAATGACTGAAATCCCCAAAAAATTGAGAAGATTTTTCTGACCTCCAAGTATGTTGAACAAAATCAAAACTCAAGAAATTAAAAAACTGTGAAAGCAAGAAGTTTTCGAAACCTTTTTTAAGCTCAGATAACCAAGCTGCACATCCATTAATTCTAAATTAATTATAATTTTTTAGGATCTCAATATGTATTTTTCGCCAAAAGAAACAAATTTCGGGTAGAACCTTTGCAAAATAAGAGCTTATTTGAGCACCCTATTGCTTATAGTTGATCAAATGTTCGTTAACTAAAAAAATGAAGAAAATGTTTTACATGGAGCATAATGCACCTCGGATATTCACGACGGATCGTCCACATATTACGTGATATTCTAAGGGTCTGCTCTAACGGTACAAAGTGTCACATAGGAGTAGGTTCGCAAAGGTTTTGTAACGCGTGACACTGTCCAGATAAAAGAATTAAATTTAAATGCTAATCGATACATTAAATACCAATCCAATTGACACAACAAACTGAGTAGTTGAATTTTAGACAAAAGAGTAAAATTTTCAAGACGAAGAAACTAATTTTTAAGTAAAAAGATTATTTGTAGCCATGAGAAATGAATTTTCAACCGTGAAAACTTACTTTTCTACCATAGAAGATAAATTTTGAAACGAAAAGAAAGAATTTCAACAAAATACATGAATTTTCAATTAAAAGGGATAAGTTTTCAAAAAAAAATGTACTCAACTTTTCAGATAAACAGAAACTAATATTTCACAAAAAATAAACAATATACATGGATTTTCTACAAAATAATTGAATGACAAACTTAAATGAAAAATTATACAAAGAATTACATTTCCACAAAAAAAAAATAATTTCCTACAATTTATTTACATTTTCAAAAAGTAACATGAAACTTTTGAGATAAAAAAATTGACCAAAAAGACCAATGTTCAACAAAAACGTTCATTTACGACCAAATTGTTGACTGGTAGGAGACTTAAAACTCACATGTTTGAACATAAGCGGGATTGTAAATTAGGCAAAATAAAAAATAATTAGTTTTTGCTCACGCTAAAATTATGTTCTTTCATCTTAAAAAATAACGAAAGATTGAAATGGCTTGGGTGGCTTTATTAATATCACTACAGTTAAATTAAAGAAAAATCTACAACTTTTTTCATTACAAGGTTTTTTAAAATTCTATGCCAGTTTATTAAATCTGCTTAAATTATTTAATTTAGGTTATGCATTACCTTAACGAAGGCGTGAAACAAGGTCGAAAGGTACGTTGCTTTTTTTAAAAAAGAAATTGAACAATAAAGCATGATTCATGGGCAACTAAATCCACTATTATTTTTATTGAACCGTATGACCAATAACACATTCTCAGACGATTTGAATTTATCAAAAGTGGAATAATTAACTTTTTTGAAAATTAAAACTAATTTTTTAAACCGTAAACATTTTTAACTAAAACTTAAATGAAATTTTCCAGACAAAAAAAATTATTTTTCTACAAAATAAAAGAATTTTTAACAACATAGCTACAGTTTCAAATGAATCGTTTATTTTTAAGTCAACAATATAATTTTCAGCTGAAAATCGTATTGTCAACCACTTTCAATAAATAAAAAATGACGAATTTTTTGTTAAATAGATGAATTCTTAACCAAAATTATGAATTTTTAAAAATCAAGATTAATTGTATTACTAAAAACACAAATTTTCTACAAAAAACTTAATTTATAATTATATAGTTGTATCATAAACTTATAAGGGAGAAAATTTCAACTGAAAGTGGAATAATAAACTTTTAAGCTAAAAAAAATAATTTTAATCGGAAAATCTGCATGTTTAAGAAAGAAGTTTATGACAACATAGTTGAATCTTTAACCTCTATAAGCGACATATTTTCAACCAAAAGTGAAATTAAACTTTTCAGATAAAAAAATTGTTTTTCGCAAAACAAAAGAGTTAAAAAAAGATAGTTTGAAATAAGTAGTGAAATTTGTAACCAAAAATATTTATGCTTAAGAGAAATGTTAATTTACGACCAAACAGTTAATTTTTTTAACAAAATTGATGAATTTTTAACCAAAAACGGAATCACTAAATTTTAGTTAAAAAACTTTTTTTCGACAAGAAATCGAATTATCAACCAGTTGTATTTAATAAATAAGGACGATTTTCTGACAAAGAAGTTGAAACCTTTTACCAAAATCATGAATTCTTCAAACACTAGATTCGTTTTATGACCAAAAAGACCAATCTTCAACCTAAAACATAATTTATGATTGAATAGCTGAATCATAAACTTATATGGGAGATGTTTTCAACCAGAAGTGTACTAAAACTGTGCAGAGAAAGAACAATATTTTTCGTCAGAAACAAAAAATTTCCAACAACATAGTTTTAAATAAATAGTCTATTTTGAAGCCAGCGATATGAATTCTCAACTAAAATGTTACTTTATGGCGAAATAGTTTAGTCATAAACTTGAAATAGATACTTTTTCAACCAAAAGTGGAATAATGAACTTTAGCAAATACAAATTAGTTAAAAAAAGGCTTTTCAACAAAATATTGAAATTTTCCATGCCCATTCCTCTAGTTCCTCTTCTCCATATTGCCATACTTCATTCTCTACCATATTTTCCTCCCTTTACGACTTTTCTCTCTACTCCTCCTAGCAAATCCAAAAAATATTTCTTCCATTCTATCATTTCAATATCGTGGTTTACTCTTTTTCTTCTTTTTCTTTCTCTATTTACTACCTTCCATACCTCTTGTTCCGCCCTAGCCTTCTCCGCCTCTTCCTCAAACCTTTTATTCTCTTCCTCTTTCCTTTGATAACACAACTCATTATACTCTTTCTTTTTTTCCTATATTCTTCCCCATTACTTTTTTCTTTTCTCCACTTTCTTAATTCCTTTCTGACCTCCTTTTTTTCTCTTTGCAGTCCTCATTCCACTCACTTCTATTCCCTCCTTTACTAAATCCATTATTGTTTGTGCACTCTAATCCTATTTTTATTTTTCCTATCATTTTTCCCATCTCCTCGTCCACATTTCCCTCTTCCATTTTGTTATTTCTTATATTTTCTCTAAACTGTTCTTTTCCTTCCCTTGACCAATCCCCTTTTCCTACACTTTTTACATTTGCTCCCCTTTTACTCATATCGCTATTCCTTCTTTGTCCCTCTAATGTCACTGTTAAGGGAAAGTGATCCGAATCAATATATTCTCCTACCTCTAGTTTCTTAAGCTTCTCTCTTACCTCATCATCCACTATCACATAATCAATTACCGTTCCCCTTTCACTTCCTGAACGTGTATATTCTTCTTTTTCATTCCCTTCTATATTTTTGTTTAAGGTATACCATCCCAACAACTCCAAGCTCTTCAGCAACTTCTCTCATCCCATCATAGCCTCTTCTACTATTACTCCTTCTTTACGTCTCCATCATTACGACTACATCCCATTGTGTCAAATTTTTTATAAACTCCTTATCCTTCCTCTCTAATCCTGCTATATTCCAGTAACAAATCTTCCATTCTTCCCTACTTATGTTTCTCATCTTTTTTTCCTTCTTACTATTTCTTATTTTACTATCTCCCGTTCCTCCCTCTTCTAGTTTCCCTGCATCTCATTTTTTACTATCTCTTTCCTTTCTTCATCCCAATCCCACCATACTCCATCTCTCTGAATTCTCCCATACTTAACCCATGTTCACTTTCCCTTTTTTCTTTCCTCTCCCGCTATTTTCCTTAATTTATACTGCATCTACCTTTCTACTCATGTCAAATCATCCTCTATTCTCTCCCGACTACCATATAATAACCTCCTTTTTGTCATCACCTCCCTCTGATTTTCCCATTTCTTTAATTTCACCAGTACCATTATCTCCTCTCTTCTCGCTTCCCTTCTTATATTTCGCATTTCCTCTATTTCTACCTTAGCACCAATCCTTTTTAGTACTTCGTCCACCCTTTCCTTCAGCTCCTTTCCCTCTAATCTTATACCCTTTATCACTATGTTTAATTTTCTTTCTTCCCTCGCTTTCCTTTCTATTCTTTGTTCTATGTTTCTCAGCCTTTCCATCTCCTTATTCCCCCTCTCGCCCCCGCCGCAATCCCTTTTCGAGCTTTCAAGTTTCTTCATCCTACCTCATATCTCCTCCACCTTTGTATTATTCACTTCTTCCTGCTTCTCTAGTTTTTGCTCCAATGACTCCATCCTCTTTTATAACTTTTCCCGGATTTCTTCCCATTTTTTTATTTATTTCTTAACTACTACCGTCAGCACCCTTCCTGTTATCGCTTTTCTCTACCAAACTCTGCTTTTCCGGCGGTGATCTAAACATTTTCTGGTATTTTACACTCGCCCCGATATCTTCCTTCTCTTCGCTGCTTTCCCTCTCCCCTCTCTTCCTTTTGATAAATGCTTCAATTGACCCTACGCTTTTTGCTCTTAATGTTTCCTTTTCTATAGTTCTTTTATACTTCCCCCTTGCCTTGCTTTCCTTTATCTCTTCTTTCGGCGAACTGAACACTTCCTGCTCTAACTCTGTTTCTTCCGCGGAGATACTCGCTCCGCTAGCCATTAATCTAATTCAACCTTTCCCGTCTTCTATACTTCCGTGCCTCTACCGTCGCTGTCTGGCACCTGTCTCGCCTTTTTCTGTCGCTACCCAATCCTACTACTACCAATCCGTCAAAACAGTCTTCCCACCATGTCAAAAATCTCCAAACAAACTTCCAAACAAATTTGTCTCAATCCTCCAAAATATCTACCTCCCCTTTGCAATCTCACAATCCCTCAATGAGATCTCTCACCTCCATACCTTTCTACACACTTCCACAATTCACTCACCTCAAATTTCACCACAATATCAGAAAAACTCAGCATCAACAATTCCCACTACTTTACACTTTCATGCCGGAAACGGAAAAATTATAAATTTTTTTTTTTTTTATAAATTAAAATTATTAACCATTTTCATCTAATGAAAAATGACGAATTAAAACAAAATTAAAGGGTTAAATTTTTAAACGAATAGTTTAAGTTTAAATAAAAAATATGAATTTTTAACCATGTATGATAAACAAAAGAATGGACTTTTTACAATTTCGTAAAAATTCCATGATTTGCAAATTTCGGTATCGGCTATTGTGAATTTTGTAATTTTTAAAACCAAATTCGAATTCAGCGGCCCCAAATACGTATGGATACTCATTTTTATAGAAATAGATCTATTATCAATTTTTACAATTAGAATTGAACATATTTCTCAATGGCCAAATGTCGGTCGGCGAAAGACGCAGGCCGATTCACGGACAGTGAATGCAGTGTTGCCAAATCGCCGAGGCGGGAACGTTTGCAGTATACCTGTAATTTTCCTTACATACGAAAGAGGTGTCAGCGAGCATATATATATATATATATATATATATATATATAATCAATAATTTTTCATAAGGACAACCGCAGCATTTCGCCAGGAGCGGGTGCTAATCTGAAAAATTGCACCCACTCCCAGCGAAATCGTGGTAAAATTTCAGCCACAACCACGTCTCACGACCGTGAGACAGGTAGTTACAATCTGTAACGCAATTAATACGACGATCCAGCAAAAGCCTCGTGCACCCTAAGAACACGGAGCGAACCAAGGACTACCGCGTTCTGCATTTTGTCCGCGAATGTTTCAGCATATTGTTGACACGCACGGATGCTTTTTAGGCTATTAGCGAGTGACAGCTGGGCACCTCCAAGAGGGCCGATGATAAGGACGATTAGTTTAACCGAATATTCCGGGTACAATCGTTGCAACTACCTTATAAGGTCTCGAAACCTCTCTTTCTTTTTCATTCTCCTTAGCTATGACGTTTTTGTCAGCTGGTGCAGAATATTCGATAACAAACAAGGTTCGCTTCTCGAAGTCAAGAAGAACTATTACAGGCCTAGAGTGTGCAACAGAAACAATTGTCGAGAATCTAAACTTCCAGTATATGCCGCACTTCTGATTCTCGACAAATGATTCGATTTTCCTAGGAGCATTTAGAGGAGCAATATTAAGTGTAATGACGTAAGAGTGACAGAGATGGTAATAAAGCACTCTTAGTGCCGCATTATGCCATGGATGTAGGTCGTTCCCGCATGAGTTGGACAACTAGATAGTATGTGAGCTAAATGCTCGGGGTTAGCATGGCATGCCCTGCAGCTATCATTGGGAATGTCTTCGCTCACAATGTGGCGACGGTATGTTGAGGTGGAAATGACACCGTCTTGTCATGCCAAAAGGAAACCCTCCGTACCAGACTTTAATCCGGGCGATGTAAGGAAAGCAAAAGTTTGCTCACACGACATTGACATTGATCTGCAGATTTGCCGCACAAGTATCCGTCGGAATGGCGAAGTGCTAGAGATAGTGGCAATAATGTAAGGCAAAAAAGGAGTTGGCGCATGATATGGCCCTGAAAGACACCTCTCTGCAAGGTGACCTTGTTAGTTGTTACACGATATTTTCCAGATGAGATAGTAAATCTGGTTTTCCAAAGCAGCATCAATCTCTCTATGCATCTAACTATTTGCGGATTAACCTTTCAGATTTCCAAAAGACAGATGATAAGTCTATGGGAAGTCGAATCGAAAGCTTTCCGATAATCAATTCAGGCCATCGATAGGTCACGCTGGTAGAATGCTGCATCTTTGCAGACACATCTATCGATAAGCAAGTTCTTCCGACATCCCGCTACGACTTTCTTTAAACATCGTTGTTCATACATTTCTTGCCACATAGGTTCAATAGCCCTAACAATCCTATCATTTAGGATAGCTGTGAATATCTTATACAGTGTATTCAGACAAGTGATTAGCCTGTAATTCTTCGGGTCAGCTAAATTGCCTATTTTCGGCAGGAGTATTGTGCGCCCTTCCACCAACCACTCCAGAATCGATTCTTCCGCCTTTGAATATGAGGTGAAAATACGGGCCAAATGCTGATGGGTTGAAGAAAACTTCTTCCACCAGAACGTTTTGATACGATCTGGTCCCGCTGCAGAATAATTCTTCATTCCTCTTAATACTTTTTTCACCTCCTCGCTAGTGCTGGGTGGGCATTCTTTATCAGGTGTTACGAGGGCATTGCATTGCTCTTTGAAGCTATTTATATTTTCTGAGTCTTCGTCCAGTCTATACTGCACTTCGTAGACTTCTCTCCAAAATACTTCAACCTCCTCTGGTTTGGGCGGGTGTTCGACAGTAACTGCAGGGTCTTGGAAGAGTCCAGATGAGTCAAAGAGAAAATGTCGATTTTCTCAGACCCACCTCTCCCTCCGCTCTAGACTTCTCTTAGCGTCAGATAGTATCCGTAATTTCTCAACAATATGCTGTCTGATGGTCAGCAGCTTTGACTTGTTAAGTGTGTGATGGCGGGCCCGGAGTTCGCACGCGAACTTTCGAACCTTGGCGGTAAAAATTCTGCCAGATGTAATGTAGTCAATCACACACTGAATGCGGGACGCGCACTGTTTTGCCCAGCATATATTTATGGCAAGTTGATGCATTCGTCTTTTGGTCATATGATCAACCGTTGATTTTGTTTTACGGTTTACATCGGCCAAAGCTCTCGCTGGATTATACACACAATAACTGATAGACCAGAGGTCGGATCCTCCGAAAAAATGTCCAGGAAGCCCGTTATCCATTTCAGCCAGATCTTTAGGCTTGAGAGAAACCTTGGTGTTAATGTTTCTCCGGGTCATATAGCATCGCTCTTCCTCTATTGGATGCCTGCCCGCGGTTAGTATTAGTGTCGCCTCTCTTTCTCTGTTGCCGGATTGTTCTAGCTGTTGTAGAGTAGGCATTCCGCTTACATAGCCCCTTTTTCGGAGTTGTTCAGCATGGGTTCGCAGCGTTGCTGCAAGAAGTGCGATAGCTCCGGGTGTTTCTCGCACCACAGAGCATGCAGCCGTACCATGTAACTCCATTCAGGGGCCACACTCGCATCGTAGCACTCTAGCAAGTCGTGATTTATTCGCTCCGTCCACCCAAAAGTCGCGAGATCCCGCCGATCCATCGCATTGAATCCATTTCCATTGGCTCCCCCAGCTCTAGAGTGATCGTCATTGTCGGGAGCCCTGCACGTTCTGTTGTATTGAACCGCACCTACTACAACTATGTTTGGTCTTGTCATTGTTGTTCCCACGAGAAGGTAGGGAAAGGGGTTTGTCCATCCTTGTAGAGCCCTGCATGAAAGGATAAGGCTGCGTACTCTGAGAGGTCGCCCGGTATCCAAAAGTCACCGTTCTAGACAGCTTACCCAGGTGCTATTCAGCTTTTGTCACGGTTTTCACACTTCCGCTTGGGGGTTAATTCGTTTGGGAACACCCCTGGACAATTGTCCGCGACTGCCTATTTACTTTTGTATCCATATTCAGCAAAAAGCCTTGGTACAGGGACCCTCTATCCGCAACCCGAGGACGCGTTCGGTGGCTTTGTCATAGAACCTTCGGTTTGATTCTAGAGCTTTTGAGCCTTAATTCTGGTTATCGGCGCTGTAGTCGGCGATGTGCCAGGTTTTGCAACTGCTCCACTAGCCCGCTGCGCTTGCCTACTCAGTCTTCAGACAAATTGGGATGAAAGGTTTGTGCTAGATCCGTTAAGAACCAGCCCCTTTCCGCCCTCCGCCAACTCCCTTTCTCCTTCTTCTTTTGGAATATTTGCGTGATCCATTGTGATTCCCACGATTAGCTAGGGAAATAATAGGTCCGCTCTAGCAGAGCCTTGCATGCAAGCGTAAGACTACTTATTTGGGGAGGTCGTCCGGTTTCCTGGAGAGGCCGTTAGGACACCTTCGTAACCTCTAGGTGCCAAAGTGCCATGGGCACGGTCACTCTACACCCATGGCTTAGGGGGGTGGTTACATTAAGCGAGAAATGCAATAAATACCCGTACGCAGGCCGACATACCAACGAAGGGCTGTTTCTTAGTCGCTGTCCGGGCCGCAGGTAATTCCCGTACCGTTTCCAGAAATTGGAGATCGGTGCGGGAGAGACCTCGACCCAAAGATCCTGAAGGCCCATGTTAGCTAGGCTTTTTCACTCTTTTATCATACTACAATCATGCATACTAGGAGAGACCGTTTGTATTGATCCTTCACAAAACACTCAGGAGAGCCCGTTTATAGGGGTCCTTTCATCTGTATCGATACGCATGCAGGCCGAGGTCCGTTTGACACCTATGTGCCAGACGCTTAAGCCTGCTCATCAACTACAAGGTCTTACAGCCCCTAGGGGAGGAGTCTGAGGGAAAATTAAATACATAATGCCAATATAGAGTGCGAATTTATTTCCATTTTACCAGCGATTACATGTGTGAGGTAAAATGGATAGCGTGTTTTTTTATCTATGCACTTTAATGAGCTAGCATGTGCTCATAGCAAAGCGAGCAGTAGAGAGAGAGAGAGAGAACTGCATCCAATGCGTAAACACTCCACTCCCCGATAAAGAGCACATAAGAAAAAGCATCGTGCCAAGCCTAAGTAAACACAACTTCGCAATAAAATTACCAAAAATAGTCAAGAATCAAAACTTGGTTCTAGTAGTTCAGGATAGCTATGTTGAAAGTTTAGATGACGTGATTCAATGCATAGACAATTATCTATAAAATTGTAATTTTTAATCAATAATAAGAATATTTTTTCTGCCAATTAATAACTAATGGCTGATCAAACAAATATTGTTAAGTTCCTATTAACAAAATCAGCTAGGCGTGCAGGTAAACAATCACAATCACAGTTAAAACGAAAAAAGGCTGAGATCAAATGTCTTGCAAGATGTGGGAACGACTTATAGCCCAAAACAACATGTTGATTTCTATTTTAGAAATAGAGCAAGCAATAGTAACACCTAGAAGGCGGTTAGTACAATCCACCTGTGATTTTGAAGTTTGTATTTTAACGATCTAATTAAGGATTTAAAAAGGTTAATAAACGTTTTATAAGAACTTGGAGATGACCTCAATAAATATTTATTAATTAATCGAATTATTGAACTACTAAGATTTGCCGAATTTGCTTCTCGACTACTAAACATTTAAACATAAAACAAAATAAAGATTTAAATTATTCAGGAAAAAAGAATCTAGGTGTCTAAAATTCGGTAAATAGGAATAATCAATATTAAATCAGGGTATTACGTCTGTAAAAACAATAATATGCCGAACTCGGATGTCGTAATTTGTCGAACAAATCACACTACAACAAGCTACATATCACAGCCCTCAGTTTGACGGTAAGAACATCCCTTGGAAAGAATTCTTGCAGCACATAGTTAATGGAGCGGTCTACATATAGTTAGATAATCAAGAGCTCCTTTTATCAATATCGTGCTCAGTAAACTAACAGACGTCGCGGGAGAAAGTTTAAGGGATAAGAAATATAATATTGTGGATGGATTAGTTAAACATTCAAAGAAACGTTTCGCACCAGAAAAAAAAGATTTTAATGGTATTTTCAGTACATCATGCAATTTACGAAGACAAGACATGGTTAGTGATTGTTATAAAAGGATGCAAGGGCTGTTGAGCGGGGCAAAGCATAATTTACAAGAAAAATACACTGAAGAATACCTTAAACGCACAGATAATTCGGTGCAAGCTAAGGAAAGCAAACTAATGATTTTATTCCCGGACTTCCGTACGAAATGGCGACCTTTATTGATACGAGTTGTCCAAAGTACTTAGCGGAAGCATACGAGTATGCTTTACATGTCGAGGAAGTAAAGAAGTATGACTCCACGTCAGAGTTCTCAGTATCCACCTACGAGGGTGGATTGATAAGTTTCCGGCCTGACCAAGAGATGGCGCCACTAGGCCTACCTTGAGGTGGCGTTCTATAGTACCATCCTTAGATAGCTT
>NC_046662.1:140458629-140478569 GCF_010883055.1 Belonocnema kinseyi
CAGCCTTGGAGGAGATTATGTTGAGAAATAAAAAAAAAAAATTCTTAAAAACGTTGTTTTTCTTGGTCAGGCCGGAAACTTATCAATCCACCCTCGTATAGGGTGGCACAACAACCCCCATTAGAGGTAACAAATAAAGCGGATAACACGGAGAGAGAAAAACTTCCAAGACCATGGTCTTACTATAAGAAAAAGTCTTTCCACTCCGAGCAGAAATGTATTCCCAAGGTACCTGGAATGAAGAATGCGATGTTAAGTTTGGGATATCCTTCGTTAATGTTCCAACAATTTCCTGAATACCCTCCTGGCTATCCCTGCCCGCTTTTTCCATACCCAGGATATCGTGTTTCATATCCATATTACCCGTACATGCCGTATGCGGATTCTCAAATAAAGAAAAAAGACGCAAATTTGCCAACTAGACCAACTGGAAGATTCCCCGGTAGGCATATAGATTGCTACGGGATTTGGAAATCCAGGTAGATCCAGGACCAGCGGTCAATCTGTTAAAACTTCAAACCTTAAAAGAATAAATCGTGATCCCACCGCACAAATTTACTACAATGTATGGAATAACCGCGCACGGAGTAAAGGCCTTAGGCACGCTTAAAATTCTGGTTCCAGGAGCTCTAGTGGAATTCCACGTAGTAAAAAGTAATTTACTAATCTCTACAAACGGAATTCTGGGCCCATCCTTTCTTCGACCGAAACAAGTCAAAATTTCCTTAGGACACAATACTATTGTGACAGTCTTGAACAAAGCAACACCAATTCGGTTGTGGATGGAGAATCCAAGGCAGCAAGGTATGAAATCTCGAAGAACGAGAGGGTTACCTTCCCCGTATGAAGACTCGAAGCGGAATATATTTAGGTGAAGCTGCAGTCACGAATGGACACGGGAAGTGTTATGTATTAGTAATCAATACTTCTGAAAAGGTAGTCGAGCTAGCCCTTCCCCTTCAGGAAATTATCTCTTTTGAATGCTATAAAATTCAAGAGAAAGAATCTTCCAATTCAGAGCAAACGGAATTTGACAAAGATGAAGCCAAGAAGGCACGAACCCGAGCGGAGTGAGTGTTCAACAGTGTATACGTTTCCCATTTAAATGACGAGGAAAGAGAATATGTTGCACAATAGACAAATTGATTCCCAGATATATATTTCATTTAAATGGTCAGGAACTAACTGCAACCTACTTGGTTCAACACCGAATACCCATGACGGAAGATATAGCCACACAACAAAAACAATATCGACGAGCTCAAGATTTGGCCCTATAATTCAACGTTGATGATAATCTCTAAGAAGCCTGATGCCTCAGGGCAAAAGAAATACCGGATTGTCATTGATTATTGGGCGCTCAACGGAAAAAGTCATAGGGGATGCAGATCCCTTGCCGAACATTAGAGAAATACTAGACTATCTAGGCAAGGTACAGTACTTCTCTGTCTTATTTTGGCGAACAGATATCACCCCGATGATTGAGCAAAAGTAGCCTTCTCTAAGCCACAAGGTCATTTGGAGTACCTCCGAATAACAATGGGTATAAAAAATGCCCCGGCAACCTTATAACGTATAATGGACGCAGTATTGAAAGGAATTAATGGTGCAGATGCGTTCATATATCTTGACGACGTAGTGCTGTTTTCAGAAATGCTTGAGGAATACCACACGAAGGTCAAACTCCTTTTCACACGTTTATTACAAGCAAATCTGAAGTTACAATCAAATACATGTTATATCTTGCGAAATGAAGGGGCATATCTAGGTTACATAATTGGACGGAATGAAGTTAAACCTAATTCATCCAAGATAAGAGCGATGAAAGATTTCCCCACTTCCTGTAAGGTGAGCGATGTCCGTCAATTCTTAAAAATTTCTGGTTATTATAGGCAATTCATTCAAGACTATGCTAGATTACCCAAGCCCTTTAATCATCTCCTCAAGAAAAATATTGAATAGAGAGAGCCTATCCTTCAGTATCCAGATTTCAAAACAGAATTTAAACTCACCATAGATACCTAAGAATAAGCTGTTGGAGCCATCCTATTACAAGAAAATGATGGCATGGACATGCCTATCGCCTATTACTTAAAGGCAATGAGCGCGTATGAAATAACCTACGATAAGAAGGAAAAAGAGTGTTCTTTAGTACTATCAAGAGTGCAATATTCCTAGCCCTGCCTTTACGTAAGGAAATTCATATTACTAGGTGATCATCAACCTGTTTATTCGATGGTGTATGTATTGGATGCATGTAACTGGCGAATGAAATTGAAAAACTACGATTTCACCCTTGAATACAAGAAAGGAAAATTAAATCGCTATGTCGAGGCCCTGTCTCAAAATCCAGTGCTTGATGAGCAATCCACTTCCATGTCCGGTATGTCGGAATCAGATGAAGATCGAGAAAATTCAATACTGCATGCTCGTCAGAAAAAACTCTTTTTAGCTCAGTTTTTCTAAGATTTTTGCCTACCATCGTAATGTTTAGATAGTTCAAATCTACTAAAATGAAACCGGCTACTCTGTCCAAGCCACCCGTGAACTCAAGTACAAAGAAGACATGGCCAGTTCTAAACCTAGATGACAGTTTAGAACCTCCGAGCGGTTTCATTACACCCAACATGAACGGCAGCACAAATGCATCAAGGCTAAGAAATCGCCACCATCCAGTCAAAATGAAAAAAAACCCTCCCCTAGTGAGGAGTCCCACTTATCTGAATCATCATCTGAAGAGGATAATGAAGATTCAGGTGTCCCTTATTTAGAACAAGTTGCAGCGTCCTGCCAAATGTAGAACTTGCGTAATCAGCCTCCAGAAGCAATGTGCTACCAAAAAGCGCACCCTCACGCTTACTCCCGAAGGTTCCATGAATATCTCCCTTATGCGATCCCTATTTTGATGTATACATTAATAAGGCAAGCATCCCTGATTCAAGAGGTAATCCTCGAGCAGGAAGTGTCGTATGGTTCGTCAAAAATCATCCCCTGAATGTCTTACAAGCAGTTAAAGGACACCAAACAACAACGCAGCAAAAATTCAAGCAGCTACTATAGCTGCTAAGAGGGACACAGGCGCAGGAACCAATAGATTATAATTAATATAGATTTCAAGTTTCTCATCAACAGCGCAATCGTGTGGATGCCTAAATGGGAAAAGCACGGCTGGGAAACTGCAACACGAAAGCCCGCTGTCAACAGAGCCGAATTCGTACAACTTAAAGCTGCTTTAGAACCCTTAAAGGTGATCTGGAACAATGTTGCTACTCACCACGGGATAGAAGGAACTAAAGGAGCAGCTAAACTGGCAAAAGAGGGAACAGAGAAAGATTCCGTACAAGAAACCAGCATCTTAGGGATAGAAAATTTAAGTTTTTATCATAAGGACTCTACATCTCAGAAAAAGGTCATAATGGAGATCAGCCCACCTCAGGTGGACAGCGAAGATAGCGATGTCGAGGAGATGCACGCTTAGGGTGAACCGTTTCCTAAAGGCCTTTAACAAACATCAAAAATCTCAGCAGGAGGGCGACTACTTAAATAAGCAAGGTCAGCCAGTGGTTCAAAAAACTTCAGGATGTAGTAAGGTCGTCGCACCATATCGGCGAAGTGCTGTGCGTTTTAAAAGCGTTCCAGAAGAAATTAGTACTCCTCAGATAAAGGATCCTGTTTTGCACCCATCACTCTTTAGAACCCCCTTGCCTTCCACAGCTCCAGTAGCATGGTCTGAACCCTTTGCGAAGACAACGAGTGAAGATGAAGAGCTCAGTAGTCAAGTAGGAGAAAAAGAAGATTATCAGCCACGAAGGTCACAATGTTCCAAACCTGTCTAAGAAATAAAATAGCCCTTATCGGTCTGAAGACTAAATCTTGAGGTACCCTTTATAGATCTATCTACAACGGCGATTAAAAAAAGGATCCTCAAAATCCGGTTTAGATCGAAATGAAGATTTTAGCATGAACCGTCAATGGAAAGAGCCATGGGCATATCGCCGCGACAAGCTCATTTTATTTGAGAAGACTGCGAACCTACAAATTCGATCACTAAGCTCCTGGTGGCTACTGAGCGTCTTGATCTGCAAGACCTCTGGGAATCTCGACTTCAGAAGGGACAAGTCCTGGTGACTCCTAACGGTCGACATAAGACATATTCTATAGTTGTAAAAACGAGACATTTTGATTAACTTAACTGGAAGAACGTGACTTCTGGACTAAGGAACCTTCGCCTTGCTCTAGTAATGGATGAACAACGAACATGCCGTATAGTAAATTCAGCAGACTTGTTTGGTTCGCTGCACCTGGATAAAATGTGCGACACCCTGACCCCTGTTTTCCGAGGTGGTAATGTCGAAATCACTCTTTGTTCTGGTAGAATTGAAGTGCCTTCGGAAGAATTAAGACAAGAAATAATAAAGGAATGTCAGGAGAATCTAGTAGGACGGCACAAGGGCGTAACAAAAACGTATAGGCGTGTTCGCAAACGATTCACATGGCCCGGTCAGTATGATGCCTCGAAGTGCATCCTGAGTGACTGAGAAGAAGCTTTTGTGAGTAAAATTATGCGGAAAATGGAAAAACTTTTCAACGTAAGGCAATTCACGACTTCCGGGTATCGTCTTGAAATGTATAGATCGCTAAAGAGAAGCCATATAGTTTTAACAGATTATATAAAACATTACGCGAACGATTATGACGATTGGGACAAACTGCTCGCATTAGCCATGTTCGCGTACAACATATCGTCTCACGAAGCGACGGAATTTAGTCCTTAAGAATTAGTTTTTAGAAAAACGGCACGGGTGACCACTTCGTTTCCATCTGAAGACCACCTGGAAACCTTGGCACCTACTTGCATGACCTAGTCCTCCGATTAAACGAGATTTAAAAGATCGCTGCAAAGAATCTAATTAATGTAAATGAAAGATCAAAGAAATACTATGATTAAAAGGCTAGGCTACTAAACGCGAAATTGAATGATCTAGTATACGTGTTGAAAGATGTACACAATAAAAAATACGATTCGCGAAGTCATGGTCCATACAAGGTCGTGGGACTAACCGATAATCATAATGTGATTCTAGAAAGCGAAGATGGCTTGCAATTTATGAAACATGTCGACAAGCTTAAGTTAGATAAGATTTAGCTGGGTTAAAATAATAAAAGCAAAACCACTGGAATTAAAACTAAAGCTGGAAAAAAACGGAACAATTACAAATATATTAAACTCGAATAGATTTAATGAAGTCGGAGTTTAACCAAATGTTTCTCTGTTTTTTTTTCTAAAATTTTTACCTAATATAGTCAACGGGCAATAAAACGACAAAATATCTCCGATAGTTAGTCTCACGCCTGTCTGTTGAAGATATACACAATTATTCATTCTGCAATGATTTTAGAGTGGGAATTAAAATAACCGTGACTCAAAAATAAGCGCGATGAAAATACCAAAATACATGCCGATGCTTCTTTTATGTGTATTTACTGCTCCTGTCCTCAAATAAATCGTATAGGGTAATTAAATGTAACTTAATTAAAGCTATAAGTAAAGTATAATTGCTAAATGTTAAATTAAGTAAATTAAAGAGTATCCAAAGGCACACTTTGTTCATAGGGAGAAGAAAATAAAATCAGAGTTATTAAATTGTTTTAAAGTGTACGGCTCGTGTCTTTGGATTTTTCTATGTTATGTATATGCAGTGACCGGTGATGGACAGGGCGGATATCTCTACAGAATCACTCCCCTTACAAGCAGTACTGGAATCTACTACGAGAAGGAAGGAATCATGCAAAGGAGTGTGAGTGTCTGGAGACTCACTATTTTTATGGACGTTAAAAAATATTACAATTACCTAGAGGCACATAAACGCAGAACAAATTCTCTATTAAAGATTTGCAAAATGACACTAGGTGAAGACTGCAATAACATGTTCGAATCTTACCACTAGACTAGGAAATTCCAGGTTTCTGAGAGTTGTTTGAAGAACATTCGTCTGAAGATGAAAAAACTGGAGCGAAGGGCCAAAAAACTTCTTCCAGGAGGACCATACTCCCAAAATCATGTTTCCTAATCGAGGACCAAAAGTCAGTATTGTAAAATTGGCCCAGTTATCAACATTAATGATCATGGTGAAGAATGGACCCTTAAGTTTCATACTGGATATACCACTTCTCGACAAAACAGATTATCAAGTCTACCGTATTCATTCAATACCCGAACCTTAAGAAATATTTGTAACTAAATCTGACCGGGAATATACAAATCCTAATTCTAGATATATCGCCTCAGATGAATCTCGAAGAACTTACATCCTAATAAATGAAGATCAATTTACGAAATGTAAGTACCATAAGCAATGTCATCTTAGCAAAGGAGATCATATCATTTACGAGACGCCGTCCAGGAAAACTTGCGAAAGTGAGGTGCTTCTTTACCCAACACAAGATACGTTTAAAATCTGCGATATCAAAACTTATACCAAAGCGACCCATATTGGATCAAAATAAAGACTTTAGCGAGATAGATTTACTTTCTTGACAGACAGCAGTCAGCAGAATTAATCTGCCTAACGCAACCATTAATGAAAATTAGGTTATCAAAATTAGGAATAGTCCAACTAGCTTCAGGTTGTACATTGAAAACAGAGTCCGAAATTTTTACCAGTCTTGCAGTCAATCGACATTCTACAGAGTTCATTTATGAACCAAATCTACATTTACACCTAACGAAAGTATTAACTATTGTCAAACACAATAACAAGAAGATTAATATCACGGAACTACTGCTTATAAAATCCTTAAAGGAAGACGATATATATCCCGACAAAATTCAAAAAAAAATTTTAATCCTTATTGAAAATCGAGAAGAAATTAGAAAAATTCAGTAAAATCAAGGCATTCCGTAAAAATCATGTAACACTGACTCATGTGTCATACATGATTAGCCTTATTAATAATCCTGGCATGAATAACCTATTTTTATCACTCCCAAATCTCAATAGTAATATTAGCCTGTGTCGCCTGTATTAGAAATAAGTGACCTAGAAGGTTCAGTATTAGTGATATCAAACGAAAATTTCCAAATTTCGAAGAAACCTAACTCGGAGAACAATGCGTAAATGAATGGAGAATAAATAAAAATAACTATTAAGCACGTACATGTTTGTACAAAAAGCGTCCAAACCAACGATAGTTGAAGCTGTCGCACGCTCAGAAAAGTTATTTTATAAGTCTACTATTTACTTAAATAATTTAAAATTTTTACTTTAAGAGGATAATTAATCCAACTAGCGTGTAAAAGAAATGGTAATTTTGGCCCAGTTATCGAGGACCATAACCAAAATTTCCAGGGTGGGGTTATCACGAATCATTGCAAGGAGAATAGTCATACAGGCACCGTTTCATGCTTGTACCTATGCACCAATACACCTAAAGATTCGCTCGGGGAGGGAGTGCATTTCCTTATCTCTAAGTCCTTCCTATGTACACAAACAATTTATTTTGACAGCTGATTAGACCGCTAATAATTGATCCTTTATAATAATAATATTTAGATTACCGTTGCCTAAGTGATACTTCCTTGTCACTACAAAATATTTTCAAAATTATTAACTGAAGATAATAAACAGTTATAAACTACTGTTATGAATAAACTAAATTATAAATAACTAATAATCAATAGTCAATCAAATTAAAATTATAATTCAGAAGAGTCAAATTAAAAAAATAAAAGGTGTCTCTATGTGACGATATGACAGTCAGCATTTTTGTTAGAGGTCAGTGATTCACAATATAGCTTGCAAAAATGCTCTAACTCACATATGCTTTCGTCCCTTCGGGTCGGTCACACTGAAAATTCTCATAGAAGTTCGTTACTTCTTCTTGTAACGATTGGAAGTACTAAGGAATCCGGAAAATAGCGGTTTATTTTGCCCATCAGCACTCGACGCGTAACTGAGCTCAGCCAGACGTCATTCAGAATTAAAGTTAGTCATTGGCCAGGAACGACGTTTTCAAACGATACCACCGACCCGACCCCTTATATTAAGTAGATATCAACGGACGTCACCTCTCTAATGGTTACAACGGACCCATGTTTCTAGCAAATTCGAAAAAACTGGGACGGCATTAAATGGCGGCATCATCGGACATAATTTAACAATTTGATTGACCGTTATGGATGTGAAGTTCTCAACGAAGTGCTACGTTCCAGGGAAAAGTGTCAACCTGATACGTTACCTTCTATTCCATAAACAAGAAATTTAATCCTTGCCCGCTCCTTCCTTCTCTGTGGCAAATGAAGTCTGGTTGTAGATATAAGTTTGGGTAAGTCGATTATAAAAATGACTGCTGTTTTTCTTGATTTATCATCATAAGATTTAACGGTGAACGGACAGCAGAACAAGGGAACACCTTGAATTAATAAGATGGAAGCCACGATCCCACAAACTTAAAAAAATTAATAACTTCAATTTGGCAGCTTGAACCTCCGGTACAGTATAATAGGACGATGCTAGTATGTGCGACTGGGATATTTACAGCAGGTTAAGTTCCGAAATTCTGGATGAGACCAGCATGTATAGTTTGAAAACTTGACGGGGCAAAGAAACCAGTATCGCACTAAGTTGTAACTTTGACAGCTATGGATTGGCGTCTCTTATCCCTTAGCATCTTTACCGTCTGCGAGAAAATTGCACCTTGTTCAGGTGGAGTACAATGCAATTATAAAGTGCGTCTTCAGGTGTGTGTGGTCAGCTTTTTGTTATGTTTCTTTATCATGTTTTTGTGTAAGTTTACCAAACTTTTTACGGATAATAGTCATTTCCAAAATTTTAGAAACTAATCTATGTCGAAGTAGGAAGAAAAAATCGAAAAATATTATACCTCCGAAGAGAAAAAGTAGTTTTATTTATTTATAAATTCAAATGAATATAAATTACTATTTAAAATGGTAATATTCTCGCGACATGATGACTTCACAGTGTGACGTCAGAGGTTTTCCCTGTACATCTGTACAACATTAACAATTAAAAACATTTTTACGAGAATACAGGAAAATCGTACTTATCACTGGCGTGTTGTGTTTCAGTGCCAAAACATCATTAATTTTTCATTTATTTTTAAAAAATAATTTGAATAATTATTTTTCTAATGGAAGTAAGCGGCTGATCATAATAATTACAA
Source organism: Belonocnema kinseyi (assembly GCF_010883055.1). Lineage (NCBI taxonomy): Eukaryota > Metazoa > Arthropoda > Insecta > Hymenoptera > Cynipidae > Belonocnema > Belonocnema kinseyi. The sequence continues at coordinate 140,467,813 of NC_046662.1, forward strand.
TTATTTTTGGCATTTTTGTGTAAACAGAAGCTGGAGTTTCTTAATCTCAAACCATGCAATATTTATTTTAAAACTTATGTTTCAACAATAATTACATTTTTTGAAACAATTATTCCTTTACAAAATTATAGTTTCAAATAATGAAAAGCATTTTAAAATACATCTTAATCAATATTCAAATACAAAAGTAGGAGTTGAAATTTTTTTTTGGTTCTACTGATTGATTCCACGTATTTTCTAATTTTATTGCAGAAAATTACAATCTTTGAGATGCAATTAATTCATTTAAACTCATATTTTAAATAAAGCCTATAAAGTATATATGTATTTACTTATTGTTTTGTTTTATCGCCACGTATTTCCGCAGTATTAAAAAACCTTTACTACAGACAAGTTGTTTGATGACGCTCTAACAAATTAATCACGGTTGTAAGCATTCTCAAGCGTCTCTTTATTAATTATCATAATTATTTAAAACGCCAAAATAACTTTTCGATCAACAATGTGAAATTTACAATATTGATACTTAATGAAAATAATGTTTTTAACGAATATTTTTTTTCTAGAAATGACTACTTATTAGAAAATAATCGAATTTTTGGTGAATTTTCACAAAAGTCTATTGAATAAGATAAAATTAAGTCTAGGACCTTGCTACGAAGAAAATAAGTGTTTCAAGGTGGATATTATGATCGTGCGTTAATCAATACGCATGTTGCATCTTGTGTTTAATTTTGTTCGTCCCAGCTTGCTACATTATATCTTCACTAAATGTTCAGAATTCATTGAGAGAAGTTGTAAGCTTTAGAGCGGTAAATTTACGCAAGACATTTCCTACCACACTGTTCCTTGGAGTCCGGTCTCAAGCCGCGGATAACCTTACACGGTAGACAGCACAGTTGGAGATGAAGTTTTCACCTCTGGATACTTTTTTAGATCTACCTATCTTCATAGAATGCTATAAGGAACAGTGTTAAAGGACGTGAAGAAGTGATCTCAGAAGAGCAGTCTTTTGCATCTGGTTTGCGGTGGACTAAGCCTGACGCTGACAAGTCGGATTTTTGTTGAGGTGACTTCGAAATGAAGCTTAAATACCTGCAAGGTAGCCGATAACAAGAGCTACAAGATTGATTTTGTAGCCTTGCTACAGACTGCTTAGCTTGAAAAGAAGAACTTGATATATTTCCCGATTTTCATCCTCTTTTGCCATGATATTACATTCGGCTGGTGTCGAGAATTCAATCACTTAAATTATCTTCGTCTTCAAATCTTGAGGGATAATATCGGTGTTTGTAACACTGATACGTTGGGTAGTGGAAAATAAGAAATTTCAGTAGATCTTACACTGATCACTCTGCGCAAAGGATTCAAGTTCCTCCTGGGCGTATGGCAAGATGGACATTAGATCAACACCAAATAAGTGCCGAAGATGGTAATATAATACAGCAGGATATTCCATGAAGGGGCTTGTTAGCATTTTCTCTTAGTTAAAGCGAATTTCTTGTTTAATTTTCACGACTTTTGAGCACCAAAGGTATTAGTGATGATAGGCCATGTGTTACATCGTAGAAATCTGCGGCACATTATAGAAACGTCGCCGCATTTAAGAAATAATTTCTATCAATTAATTATTCTCTTGTGGGGTCCTTGTAAAGCCCTCGACAGGTAAAACGGGTAATACAGATGTGAATACAAAAAAGTACATTAATCTTATTTGTCAGAGGCTACAAAAAGGTTTAAAATCTTTAGATTAAACTTTTGCAAAGTAATTTTATTTTACCATTGGATTGATATTTTCCTTCTTTGAATCAAAAATTTCTGGTAATAGATTATGTCAATGTGCTGGTTAAACTTTAATACTACTGCAACCATAGCACCACACTTCAGAATTTCAAACATGATCAATTTTTAAATATTTTAATAATATTTTATTTGAATCAATAAAATAAAAAACAATAGCATATGCTTTTGAATAATAGTGTGCGAGGGACTCTCTAGATTCTATAAAGACCCTATTAATAGGCCCTCATTAGGTTTGTTACTGATGACCTCGCTAGCTGAGCGCGACGCTTTCGCTTGCGCCCTCGATAGATTGCCACTTTAGGGCCTCGATAGAAAATAGGAAATCTAGAGAGGGCCTCTTAAGAACCAAGTTATAACTTCTGCCCGGAATATACGACTTCATGTTGATATACGAGTCGAATAAGAAAATATGTGCTATTCAGAATTTAGCAGGCTGTAGCTAGAACTGTTCGTCAATGAAGACACGCCAAGCTCAGCAAACCTGTGCCCCCTTTGTCTCAAGGGAGATAATGAAGATCTACGATAATGACTTCGATGGATTGTCATCATCTTGCGTGTGCTTTGTTTAAGCTGCTTTAACTCATCGACATTCCATTTTACAGTGCCAAACGTGTAGAGCAGTATAGGAAAGACCTAAATATTGGTCGCCTGGATGGCCATGCCCATAATTAATATTTCAACCAAAATTAATATTTATTTATAAATTAATATTTATAAAATAATATTTCAACCAAAAACAACTTTAACTAAAATAAAAAGTAGTTAAACTTCACCAAACATACTAATTTGCAAAAAAATATGTAAATTCTTAACTAAAACAAATCAATTTTCATTTAAAGTATTGCATTTTTAACGAAGAATGTTTATGTCTGTTCAATAGAGGACATTAGGTATTCCTATAATTAATAACATATAACAAAACACATGAATTCTCAAAAAAAAAATTCCATTTCATTTAATTGTTAATACTTTCTATTATTAAATAGGAAATTATCTTATCAAAATATTAATATTTGTTTCTGCTACTGTATTAAAAAAACAAATAATCCGTATATCCACCCCTATATACCTACTATATTCAAATATATAATAATGTATTCGAATAATTTCAAATATTGCACAATTAAAAATAAATGAATAAAGCATGCTCAATATTTTTTATTTTTACCATATGTCGCATATTAGAGTATTTCAATAAGCATTTAATAAGTGACGATATTACACAGGCCTGTAACAAAAACTTTTTTCAACAAGTCTTTGAAATTATTGTTTGGACTGTTTTTTCAAACCTTACAAAGATAAGATATAGAAATACCAATTTATGAGCAGCGAATTTTTTGATCAAGTTGTCGTAACTGAAAATCATTCCTAAGTGTGCTCATAATATACCACCAGCAGTTGCATACAAAACTTAGTAAAACAATTTTTTTAATTAAAAAAAAAAATTGTAGACCGTGAAAAATGGCATTCTTATAATAGAGGTTGAAAATAATAATTAACCCTTACATTTTTTAAGTAAAAAATCAGTATCGAAGTATCCCATTCAGATGTCTCTAATTTTAGTTATAATACTATGCTTATTTATAATACCAGGCAAAGATGCACGGCTTTAGCTCCATCGCCATTTACTAAGCCATTAATTATTCAAAAATTGTTGAAAGATTTTCAAAATCACGCTTCTTGTATATTGTTATATGCATATTATTTAAACACATGCTTCTATTTAAACACTTATTTTTATATTTTTTTCTGTAAAGAAAGTAATAGCTTTTTCGCCAATTACTTGAAAGTAAGGGAATGAGAAAAGTAAAACTGGATAAAGACCTAAAATAAACTGTTAAACAAAGAAAAAAAAGTCTGTGATTGGTTATAAAATTTTATATTCTGAGAACATTTTGAAAACAAATAACCCTCAAAAGCTCTACATTAATGCTGAAACATAAGGAAGTCCGGTGAAATTAGTGAGATGTACTTGTTATATTTAAAAATCGCGTATGCACTTTGCTGATTCAGTGATGGTATTGGGCACAGCGTGCGATGATGTTTGGAGGGAGCACACTCCGTTTTATTTTCGTCTCGCAGGCAAAATTGGGCGTTAGAATAACCAAATGTTATTTTAAGCGCTCTAGTTCTCTTTCGTCGTCATGGAAGAAAGTTATATTGTGCATAGACGCCGTAAAGAGGCGGCTGCTAAAAATCCGGAAAGGCACCACAGACATCCATGTGCTTAGCAGGTTTGATACTTATTAATGATACTGATGATAATACGCGGTTAAACATGGAAAAAATAGCTGATGACACGAAAAAAATGGAAATATTGATGGTAGAAGAGTCTAGAAATCCTAGTTCACATGATTTTGGATTGAACGCAGGTGATGAAAAAAAACACAGCTGGTCCACGATTTCTATCGACGCAATTAGCTCACTAGATACAAAGCATAATTTGGAAACAAGTAGTATTAATAGTAACAGGAATTCACCAACAAAAATAAAGAGCCATTTTAAAAGAAGATTCGCTGAAAATCCATATACATGTGAGCAGGCTGACTACAATAACATCATTCCAACAGTGCGCTCTGATACCATAGACACAATTCCAACTGAAGAAAGATTAGCCAATTATCCTCAAACGGCGAACGCTCTTCAGTCAAAAGAAGAAGATGAAACATGGGGGATAGCAGAAGAGGAAAAAGATTGTATTAACAAAAATGTACAGGAAAATATAAAGAATATTGAGTCATCGACGAGAAAAAAGAAACGACACAAAATTATCTTGGATCGAACAAAGTATTCGACTTATTCAAATAACGAACAACATTTTAATGCAGATAATAAGTGGTGGAAAGTATTATCATCAGGAACAGCACTACCAGCAGAAAAGAATAAAATTATTCGAAAATCAACAAGAAAGCCGTTTATTATAACATGTGAAAACATACGTGATTACCAGGGCAGTTCTAAAAATGATTCAGAAATCCAGAAGCAGACAGATCAAAGAACGCAAACGATAAGTCATCATCGGAATTCCTACAATGAAGCAGGTAAAGCAATGTGTACTGAGAAGTGTATTCCGAAATTTGAACAAGACTCGGAACTTTCAAAAAACATAGTCATGAACAAATTTAATTCAGATTTTAAGAAGGAAATCATTCCATTAAGTAACGAAAGTTTCATTAAAGATCTAGCCAACGCTCAAGAGAAATATTTGAAAAGGGAAAATAATCTTATAGATTCTGAAGGTGCAATTCCCTGCGTCTTTTATAGTAAAATTAATGAAGAGACAATCGTAAGGAAAAGAAAATCCAGCATTATTCACTCGGAATCAGAAAAAAAAAAAATTATTGAAACAATTACTCGTCTTTCTGCAGCCAAATTGAATTGGTTTTCTCGGCTGTGTTTTTTCTTTTTTCAACAAGAGTTACCACAAACGAGTAAAAAAATAGTAGCTAAAGGTGGATTGACTTTCAAAGAGTATCATCAGACCTATAAACAACCTACAAAAGGTACATCCTTTTCGTGTTCAAAAAATCAGCCGCATCAGTGTATTGCAAAACAATTACCTCGAAAAAGCAACAGTAGAGAAACAATTTTAAAATTTGTTAGTGCTTTCAGAGACTTGTCAACAGAATTTAAGAAATTTCTTGAACAGAATCCACGACAAGTTAATATTATAATGATTCTGCGAAACCGTTGTTTTGCTGAATTAATCATAATAATTATTTACTGTGGTTTTGGCGCGTTTATATTTCGATTTACTGAAGGCGCTTTTGAAACGTTTTACAAGTGTGGTGTGAAAAGAGTAAAAAGAGATTTTTTGGATAGTCTGTGGATTTATAGTCATAATTTGCGTGAAGAGGATTGGAAGAGTATGGCACGGAGAAAACTTATGGAGTTTGAAGAACAACTGCATGTTGCACATGATGCTGGTGTTCATACTTATAGTGGAAAGAAGAGCTGGACATTCTCAAATGCTGTGGTGTATTGTTTTACTGTCATTACTACAATAGGTGAGTTTCTACAATACTGGCCTAAGAAAAACTTATGTATTCTAAAACGCTGCACCAAAAAAGTGTGTGACGAATGTCGCACAGAATAGTGTCATACTTGCGTGGCAGCCTTACTTCTCTTGCTGGAATTCCCGTGATTTTAGAATGGCAATGTTTATTACGAATAAGTCACGAAATGCATGCTCTTCCAGTATGGCCAAATAAATCCAAGGAAAACGCAAAATGTCAAAATAGACATACTCAAAGAGCAAACATTTCATGCATTTTCGTATCAGTCCGCCGGATATGTACCATTTATTATGTGAATTATACAAATCGTGTCAAAAGCAATTTTATATTTTTTTGGGTACGTGTACCCTCAGAAAACGTATTGAATGTAAGAGGCATTCGCATAATACCAAAAATAAAAAATTATATTTTCCCATCAAACTATACATGTTAAGAAAAAATGTTGCCAGGAAAATGTGTTTATTCTAAAAAGTTTTACAAGTTATCATTACACAGTGATAAGAAGAAATACTTTTTCCATGTCAAATATAAGGATACTAAAAACTTAATGGCTGCCATCTAGATTTGAAAGGCCTAATATTTTCGATAGGAAATTGAGGATAGGGAAAAGTAACATTACCATTAGGAAGGTGCAATTATAGGAAAGACACTTGCATTTGGTGCTTTCCCTGGCGGGCCGCAGGAACCGAATGGAGCTTCTATAAAGTACCCGTAAAGACCTCATTGAGTCCCCATTCGGTTCCTTTTTAAAAAACTCAAAAAAAAAAACAGCAAAATCCACTTTTAAATTGTTGAATTTCGGATTATATGTTAAAATTTCCTATAGAAGGTCACGGAATAATCGCAATAGCTTTTTTACAAGGGTAAAATGTTTAAAAAATATAAGACGTATGACGCCTGTTCACTGCTGCACTTCAAACGCACCATCTGTAAGTAGCAGTCAACAGGCTTTATAGATCTTATATTTTTTTAACTTTTTACAACTGCAAAAAAAAGTATTACGATTACTCCATGAGTTTTCATTAGAAAATTTAACGTAGAATCTGAATTTCAACTGTTCAAAAGTTGATCTTGCTGTTTTTTGAGTTTTTTTTTAAAGGAACCGAATGGGGTCTTTACGGGTACTTTGTAGAGGCTCCATTCGGTTCCTTCGGTCTGCCAGGGTTGCGAAAATTCCAAGTAGGAAATTCAGTGCCGCAAGCGGTCATGTGCACCGAGGTCATGAGGATGATCAAATTTCTAAATGTCAAATTTTGTTTTGTAACAGGCAAAACTACTTTTTGCTGCTCCGGTGATCCGTATCCGATCCCCGCCAGTCCGGCTTTATTTTAACACAATTTTTATGTTTCAACTAGCCTCATACACCGCCCCCACTTTTTTGTTTTCTTGCGATCCGGAGGGGAATTATAGGTCAAACTAATCCAACAGATCGCGCCACAAGGAGTAGGTCTGACTTTTTCATTAAATTGCATTAGGAAAAAGCAAAAATAATTAAAAACTTGATGCTTTTTGCAAACAACCATGAAAGAATATATGAGAAAATAAGAGCAACCATTACTAATTATTAAAAAAAAAAGTTATGAAAATATGTAGTTTAATATGAATAAAATTTAATTTTGAGATCCATCATGAAAGAAGTTCAAACTTCATATCTCTATGATTTATTTTGCTCATATTATTTATTTTATTATTTGTTAAAGTTAAAAAAAAATTTTCTTTGTTAACATTATTAATGTGCTGATGAAAAAATTAATAATATTAAAGACCTCAATGAAAAAAATATTTAAAGCATATACATGATCAGAATATTTAATGAATAAGATATGACGTATATCTAATATCAATATAATAATAATTAAAATAAATAAGACTACATATTAAGTTGCTCAGGAAAGAATTTTTGTACCTTTAAAATCTTAAAAATGTTATGCTTTGAAGAAAATATTTTTTAATAGTAATGGTGACTGTAATTAAAACTTTTGGTAGGGATAATTTGGTAAAAAGTCAATGAAACGACTAATACATAAGAAAGTGGATTTAATATTATTTAATGTGATGTATATATTTATTTAAATTGAGCCGAACATCATATAGACATTTATACAGTACCATCATTTATTTGTTGCTTAATATTGAAAGCTTTTTTCTCGCTGCATTCAACCCCTAATAATTATATTAACCAATTTTAATTTAAAGGAGATTTTGAATTAAATAGTTAATTACATTATGTCATACCTCATTTCTAAAATGAATAGACTATAAACTATTGAACTCTATAAACAAACGTACCGTATTCATGACGCACAGTGGAAGGAAATTCACCTTTTTTGTTCAGCTGGACGCTCCGAAGTTTTGTCTCCTCTATTTGTTTATTAATAATTTTTTCACTCAAAGTATGGAAAAACTGACATTTTGTGCATAACAATTTTTTACGCTTTAACAACTGATCAGGAAAAGTTTATATTGCCCTATATGAATGTTTAGGGACTCATAAGATACAAATAATTGGCTTATTATTCCATTATTTGTTATAAACAAATTTCATAAACCAATTGACAAATAGTCTAATTATCTGTAATGTTTTTGTTTTGCTAAAAGTGTTTCACATTAATGTAGGATTGACATTTGATAAAAAAATAATTTAAAAGTTTATAATAATTATTGTTATAAAGAATTCTTTTGGCAAAATATTGGAATTTGAGATTTTTCAAATTATTATTTCCTTCAATCGCCATAACGACTTCAGGTACTTCTTAAAATAATAAATATTTAATAATATTTTATAAAATATAACAATTAAAATTTTTGTAAACAAATTAGATAAAAAAATTCAAAATTTTGTTCATTTCGCATAGCATTTTTTTTTGCACTGGAAATTTTTTGAGCTATTGGATGAATGACTGCGAGTCTTAAAAATATTTAAGAAGTTAACAATAACCATTGTTATAAATAATTTTAATGACAAAATTTTCAAAGTTGAGATTTGATCAAAAATTTTATTTTCTTTAATTGCTACAATGGCTGTGGATATTCATAAAAAAATGTATCTTTGATATTATTTAGTAGAATATAATAACTTACATAAACAATTTTCAAATGTTAGCAGTTTCACTCGAAAAAAGTCGGGGTTTCAATCGTAATAGATTGAAAATGAATCATAACATTGCATGCTAAAATTCACTCAATACAAAATCTTTTGACAATAACCCACCGACTTGGCAATCAAAGAAAATTTAAATTGGATAAAACCTTAAGTTAAAATATTTGGTCACAATAATTTCGAATAACAGTGTTTATTGTTAACTTTTTCTAATATTTTTGTGACTAGTAATCATTCGTCTAATAGCTTCAAAAATATCCAGTGCAAAAATAGTTCTATGCCAAAGGTCCAACATTTAAAATTTGTTTATCTAATTTGTTTGCAAAACTTTAATTGTTATAGCTTATCAAATATTATTCAATATTTATTATTTTAAGGAATACTTGAAGTCGTAATGGACATTAAAGGAAATTATAATTTGAAAAATCTCAAATTCTAATATTTTGCTACAAAAATTGCTTATCACAGTGGTTATCATGAACTTTTAAATTATTTTTGTTATTAAATGTCATTCCTACATTAATGTAAAAGACTTTTATCAAAAACTTTTTTACCGATAATATGACTATTTGTCAATTTGGTCATAAAATTGGTTCATAACAAGTAAATGGAATAATAAACAAATTATTTGTCTCCTATGAGTCCCTAAACATTCATTTAAGACAGTATAAAGTTTTGCTGATCAGTTATTAAAGCGTAAAAAATTGTTATGTACAAAATTTTAGTTTTTCTATACATTTAGTGGAAAAATTATTAATAAACAAATAGAGGAGACAAATGTTCGGAGAGTGAATGTTTATAGAATTTAATGATCTTTAATTTAAAACAAAAAAAATCCGAATCACAAGAAAATTGAAGACTCTGGACATTTTTGAATGAAAAAAGTGCATTTTCTCCAACTGTGCGTCATGATTACAGTACGCTTGTTTATAGATTTTAATAGCTTATAGTCTTCTTATTTTAGAAATAAGGTTTGCAATAGTATAATTAACTATTTAATTAAAAATCACCTTTAAATTAAAATTTTTAAATAAAACTATTAGGGGCTGTATGCAGCGAGAAAAAAGCTTTCAAGATTAAGAAACAAATAAATTATTGGACTTTATAAATATATATATGATGTTGGGTTCAATTTAAATAAATATATACATTATATTAAATGAATTTTCTCATTTATCATTCGTGTCATTGACTTTTTTCCAAATGATTCCCTCAAACATTTTAATTACAATTACCACTACTTTTTAAAAATATTTCCTTCAAAACTTGAAATTTTTAAGATTTTAAAGGACCAAAGATTCTTTACTTTGCAACTTAAGTTCTAGTCTTACATATTCTAATTAATATTATATTTATATTGCATATGAGTCATATATTTTTCATTAATTCTTCTGATCATGTATATGTTTTAAATATTTTTCTCATTGAGGTCTTAAATATTATTAATTTTTTCATTAGCTACATTAATAATTTCAACAATAAATAATTTTGTTTAACTTTAACAAATAATAAAAACAATAATATGAGTAAAATAAATCAAAAAAATATAAAGCTTGAACGGCTTTCAATATGTATCTCAAAATTAAATTCTATTCATATTAAACTACATATTTTCATGAATTTCTCTTTTTTAAATAACACAGGCCCACAAAAAAAACAAAAGTGTCTGTGCAATTGACCAGACTTATATATTCTTATGTATTTTTCGACGCTGAATCCGAATTTGCAATTAGAAGGTAGGGTCCAGCTACTTTTTTATGGGGTTTTGATCGAAAAACCTCATTTTTTACGGTTTTTTCATGGTTTTTTTTTAAATAAAAAAAAATAAAGAAAAATTT
>NC_046662.1:140478669-140484012 GCF_010883055.1 Belonocnema kinseyi
TTTTGAGGTCGCTGATCACGAATTTTAAGTCATTTTTTTCAAAAAACAACTCCTAGTCGGCGTAAGTGGACAATAAACGTGATAAATTGATATTTTATTCAACTCTCTTTTTTGTGCGTCTTTTCAGGGGTGCACCGCTCGCCTATTACACATACATGGTCGAGGCAGGGGGCTGGTTTCACCTTATCTGAAAAAACTGTATTGCATGAATTACGATACATACCGGAATTCCTGCGCTATATATCGTAATTATCGCATTATATTAGCGCAAAATCGTGATATCGTACATTGCAAGTATGTCAATTATATACCGCATAATTTTATAATCTATAACGCGAAAATGTAGGTTTATTACGCTATCACACTGTATTTCTTCTTTTGGCGATCTCGCGAGGGTTCGAGTAGTGAATGAGCGATCACAGAAAAAATTAAAGATAAGGCTTACATCGATTCCAGGTGAAAGAAGATAATTTCCGATTTTTAACTTTGCCTGGATAATCTTTCGTCTTATGATCACTCCATTTTTATTGGAGGTGTAGCGAGAATTACAAAGCCAGCGCTATCAAACGTCGTTTAACTTAATTAAATTGGAGAGAAATGGGGGTTCCCATCTGTTAGTTACTTTTTGTGCCTTTGAAAAATGGTATTAAATAAGTTCTAATTCGTCTACAATAGTGTCATTATTATTTCGGAGAAGATATATCATTAAGAATAAGTTTGTTCATGTTATCTGCTGCTGATTCTACATGTTTTACCGAAATGTCCTTACTTCAGCGTGACGCGGCAAGATGAAATCAGAATTATTCTTGTAAGGGGCTGTTCACACATTATGTAACGGAATTTTCGACCAATTTTGGACCCCCCCCCGGCTGTAACGCAACGTAACAAAACGCCTCCCCCTGTAACGTAACAAATCTTGATCTCGGTATTTTATAGCGTTTTAAACAGTGTGCATCCTGATATCACTTATACAATATTCAAATATTACTGTCTAATGTTTTTTACATTAATAATTTCAAACTCAGAATGATTAGTTTATAAAATATTTATTTATTATTGAACAAGAGACAAAATAAAAAGGGACGTACAAAACCCCAGTATCAACACAACTCATTGCCAACATAAATAAAATAAAAGCCGCCCTAAAATTTGAATCTATTATCGCATAAAATCATAAAATCGACGTTACGTAACGCAGTTGATGATAGGGTATCGATTTGCAGAACTCGAATTTGACGGAATTAAATTTTGTCAGTGAACGTTAACTTTAGAGCGTCTAACTGTAGGCAGACAATTTATGAATACAAGAGAGGTGTTTCATTGTGAAATAGCACAACGTTCGGTAAATGAACATGGTTTCTTTACCCAATGAAGCAATAGATGGCGATAAGCGAATATTGTACTGAGAAAAATTGTATAGGATTCAAAAATACATCTAAGCGAGGAAGTTTGATTGAGAATTTAGATTGAATATACTTTGATTCTTTTATAAAGATCCGTACGTACTAGACATTGATCATAGTTTTCCAGGTGTAAGAAATACATCTTCTGCGCGGAAATTCGGTTAATAATTGAAATGTTACTTACCAGGATGCTTTTAAAACAATCTCGGCGTACTACAAATTAATCCTAGTTAACCAGGCATAAAAATCATTCTTCTTTGAGGAAATACGTTTGCAAATTGAAATCTTATATACCCGGATCCTTTTATAAGAATCTCGTCGTACCAAAACTTGATCTTGTTAGTCCAGGTATTATAAATACATCTTCTCCGAGAAATTTCGGTTGAGAATCGAAATGTTATATACCAGGATGCTTTTAAAACGATCCCGTCATACTAAAAATTAATTTTCATAGTCCAGGTATTAAAAATACATCTTCTCCGAGGAAATTCGGTTGAGAATTGAAATGTTATATTCCCGGATTCTTTTAAAACGATCTCGTCGTACTAAAAATTAATTTCAGTAGTCCAGGTTTAAAAAATACATCTTCTGCAAAGAAGTTTGGTGGAAAATTGAAACTCAATATAACTAGATAATAATAAAAATGTTTCATACTAAAAATACATCTTGGTCGCCCAGGTATACAAAATATAAAATAAAAGGCGCCTTTTATAATTAAAGTGCTTCCATTTAGTTCTGGACTAGATTCCTGCATATCCGACACAACTATAACAGTTCTTTACTTAGATGGAAAAATAGCGATGTTATGCGTCTGAGTAAATAGATAATTACAAATATAGTAAGATGTATAAAACTGACGTACTTCAGACCAAGTGAAATGTTATTTACTTCGTCTGAAGTAGGTCAGTTTTGTACATATTACTATATTTATAAGTTTTTAACTTGCACTTTATTCGCAAAACCAATCAAACACGTGGCTGGCATTCTTTTCCTTTTCCAGACAGCGAGAGAGCGAATAATGTTACAATTTTTTACGTAGACTTAGCGAGGTCAATACGCAAGCTAGGTTGGTCTAAACTTCAAGGTTGATATAGTCAAGTGTAGAACATCTGACAAGATAAAATAATTAAATCTTAACATTCACCCGTATAATATCCACAAAGTATCCCTTCCGTATCATGCAAAAAACGCTCAAAAAGCAGCGAGATGGGAACCTTACTTTTTGCAATTTCGATTCTACGTTAAATTTGCGATTACAATGTCATAGAGTAATTGCCAACGTTTTTTTTGTATTGTTAAAAATTTTTTAAATGTCAAAGCTTCTGCTAAAGGCGACTAGAAGCGCATCCATTGTCGTATAAGTAGCATGTTTCTACTGAAAGAAGATGTGCTTGAAGTCACATTCAGCGTACGTTAATCACAGGTATTGCGTTTTAAAATTTTTTAACGCTGAAAAATTGCTATTATTCCATGACCTTCTCACGGAAATTTTAACTTGGAATCCGAATTTCAATAAAGTAGAGGCTTATCTCACTGTTATTTTGAGTTTTTGTTGCATGATATCAGCCCTGTGGATCTCTCCATATTGTAGATTACAACTGGGCTTCACAACTGTCCTATTTTAATCAGTTCCTTATATCATTTCTTTTTATTAAAGAGAACATATGAATTATGAGATTTTACAATAATCCCGAAAAAGTGAAATACATATTGGATTTGCATTTAAATAAAAAGTAAGTAGGTCTTGCTTTTCAATATATAATAGAAATAATGTGTTTGAAATTAAATTGAACAATTAATATTTGAAAAAATGTTATTTATCAATCAGTGAATAATATACGAAATAATTTCTCTAATTTCTCTATTTATCATTATACCTTTACAACAAAGGGTTAACGACAAATATGTTAAAACATTGATTCTAATATTTATCATCTGACAAATATATATTTTTAAATTTCACTTATTGCATACACTTTTTTAAATTTTATTTATTTATGTTTATACTAGATATTCATAAATAAAAATTTAATTCAATTCCAATTACATCATATTTATTATATTCAAAAGTCTAAGTACTCGCTAATCTCACAAATGGTACAAATGCAAACTTGTATTAATACCATGTTTATTGGATGACATTTTAATTAATGTTTTCCCTTTAGGACTTATATAAATCGCTTGCAAAACTGTTTTGAAATATACAGTTTGTAACATTATTTTAATTTAAATTTTTTTACGAACATAACATTTCTTTTACTTAAATAAATTTAAAAAGTGATCCGGTCCCATTGCTTACAATGCAAAAACAGGAAGTGATGGGACAACTAGTGCCGCGCTGGAGAAATTAGAAAATAATCAACTTAGGACACTAAAGAATCGCCAATAATGTTTTTAGATGCACAGGGCTGATGATACGGAAGGGATACTATAAGGATAAGCTGTAGCATAATCTAATAAATAAAGGCTGAAGCCACGCGCAAGTAAAAAAAACCGAACCAATCAAAAACCACCGCTTACGTTCTTCATGTTAGATAAGTAGGCCGGTATTAGGATATATTTTCAATACCAGGTATGTTAAATTATATGTATACCAGGTATGTTAAATTGTAATTCTCAACCAAACTTCCTCGGAGATGTTGTTTTTATACCTGGAGAACCAGGATTATTTTTAGTACGACGAGATCGTTTTAAAAGCATTCTGGTACATAACATTTCAATTTTCATTCGGTTCCAGTTCTACCTCCCCCCTCTCCCAACCCTCCCTTATTATCTGAAGTTTTTGGTGGGACTGACGTTAGAACTACAATCTCCACCATATGACGATTTGATACTTAACTTTGACATGATTTCGACTCAGAAAATAAACTTATTGCATAAAGGTATTAGTTGGGCGTATAATCTAAGCAATGAATAATACAAACTACAAAATAGCCTCGGAAAGGACTGGAACTTTTAATGACAAAAGGCATGCACACGGAAAATCTAAAGGTCATGTTTCAGACGACGAATGGAGGCTGGGTGTTTGGAATGCTAGGGGAGTAAATGATCTCAAGGTAAAAGAATTGGGTGAAACTATGGACATGAAGAAACTAGATATTTTATGTGTGCCCGAAACAAAGAAAAAGGGATGCGAAACTAAAGACATAAAAAACGGCGTGTTGAAAGGCGGATTTGAAATATGGTCAGGAGTAGACTGTGAATCACATGGTAAACAAGGAGTAGGTCTGATTTTGAATGAACGAGCAAAGCAGCATCTCGGAGACCATGGTTTCGTGTCTCCCAGACTCCTGTGAGCTAGAATGCAAGTAGGAATCAGAAGACTATTTATCATAGCATGCTACGCGCCGGTTGATAATGATCCTAGAGTAGTAAAAGACGCCTTCTGGGATACTTTAAGTGACACAATAAACATTTGCGAACATGAGGAAAGAATAATTCTACTAGGCGACATGAACGGTTGGGTGGGCATCCAAAATCAGGATACAGAAAGAGTATTAGGTAATTTTGGGGATCAAAGAACAAACTAAAGCGGAGATAAATTAGTTGGTCTATGCTTAGAAAGGTGTCTGTTTATTACAAATACTTGGTTTAGGCATAAAATGATCCACATGTACACCTAGTCTAAAAGAAATAGCCGCAGTATAATTGACTTTGTTGTTGCGGATGAAAGACTAAGGGAGTTAGTCAAAGATACAAGAGTCATGAGGGGACCTGAATGCAATACTGATCATTACCTTCTGATCTCAAAGATTAACTTGGGTCGGGGATGGAGAAAAAAGAGAACCAAGAAAGCAACACAAACGCGAATCAAAATTGAGAACCTACAGAAACCGGATGTGCGAATAGATTTCAAAAATAAGATAATCGAAAACATAGATAGGGCAACATGGAAGGACCGTATAAAAAACAAAGATATAGAGGGCGCCTGGACAATGTT
>NC_046662.1:140484112-140486379 GCF_010883055.1 Belonocnema kinseyi
CAAGAAAAAGATAAGAGTAAAATTAACGCAATTGACATGAGATTCATGCGCATAATATGCGGGAAAACCCTGATGGATAAAGTAAGTAACGAGATAATTCTAAAAGAATGGGGTGCAGAAGAGACGCTAGCAGACACATGGGAAAGAAATCGGTTAAGATGGTTCGGACATGTTGAGAGAATGCCAAATGAATGACTAACGAAACAAGTGTATCAAGGTAAAGTAAATGGCAGCGTGCCCAGAGGTAGACCGCGGAAAGAATGGTTAGAATGTGTGATTGACACCCTAGTTAGAAGAGACATAAGAAGTCACAGAAACACGAGAGCCTGCATGAAAAGATGCATAGACATAAAAGAAGCTAGAGAAGTATGACAGGACAGGAAAGGATGGCGGCATATAGTTAATAAAAAGACTGTCAGTAGAGTAAATGACGCCTGAAACAAAGACCTTGGCTACTAATGGACCCAAGTGGGGAACCTAACATAACGACTTCGTGAGCTTCTTCGCTTGGGGTGATTGCTAGAGAGATTGATCAGCAACCTGGGTCGGAGCAGTGTTGTGGAACGAACGTGTTATTTACTTAAATAGACCGAGAATTCTGGATCAATTTGAAAAATCTCTATTCCTTCCACACACTACTCCTTTCCCCTACCGAGTGAGTCACGCCTACCCCGAAAGGGAAATGGCTTAATGGTGCAGTAATAATAATAATAATACCTGGACAACCAGCATTAAGTTTTAGTACGACGAGATCCTTATAAAAGGATCCGGGCATGTAAAATTTCAATTCGCAACCGAATTTCTACGGAGAAGATGTAGTCCTTTATACCTGGTCAACTAGAAATAATTTTTGGTCCGAAGGGATCATTTGAAAAGCATGCTGGCATATAACATTTCAATTCTCAACCGAATTTCCTCGGAGAAGATGTATTTCCTATACCTGGACAGCCAGGATCAATTTTTAGCTTAACACCTGTTTATTATCATCTACGTATATTGAATTACAATTTTCAACCAAAGTTTTTTGGAGATGTGTTTTTTATATCTGGACAACCAGGATAAATTTTTATTATGACGAAATTGTTTTGAAAGCATCATTGTATATAACATTTTAATTCTCAAACCCATTTCCTCGAAAAGGATGCATTTTTAATATTCGGACTACCAAAATTAAGCTTTAATACGACGAAATCTCATTAATATCATCCAGGTATGTTAAATTGTAATTCTCAACCAAACTTCCTCGGAAAAGATGTTGTTTTTCTACCTGGACAACCAGAATAAATTTTTAGTATGACGAGATGGTTTTAAAAGCATACTGGTACATAACATATAAATTCTCAACCGCATTTTCCCGGAGAAGATGTATTTTTTATACCTGGACAACCACGTTCAATTTTTAGTACCAAACCTTTTCATTATCATCCACGTATATTGAATTTCAATTTTTAACGAAACTTTCTCGAAGATGTATTTTTTACACCTAGATAACCAGGTTAAAATTTGATTACGACGAGATCCTTATAAAAGCATCCGAGTATATAAAATTTCCATTCGCAACCAAACTTTCTCGCTTAAGATGTATTTTTGAATCGTACACAACTTTCCTTTGTATAAATTAGGATCTCTAGAACAAATAATCTCTTATCGCCATTTGTTGCTTTATTGGATAAAGGAGCCATTTTTATTTACCGACCTTCGCTCTATTTCGCAAAGAAATACCTCTTTTGTATTCATAAATTGTCTGTCTGTAGTTACACGCTCTGAAGTTAACGTTCTTCTGACAAAATTTCATTCTGTCAAATTCGTGTTTTGTAAATCGATAACCTACCGCAGTTGCTGACCCCTCCACTCCATGTAACATTTCGTAACAAATCGCCCTCTCCTCCCCCTGGCGTGTTACGTAATATGTGAACGGCCCCTAACATCGGTGAAACTTTTGCTGAATATGTTTAATTTTTAACCGTGGCAAGTCTTACCTGCAGAAAATTTTAACTTTTTTCTGTGATTCTTTTAAATGTGGTGTCCCGATTTATAGCTCGAATTAACTCATACGTTGCCTTTTTCCCTTTACCGTTAAGGACGCCGTAGCAGACGATAGGAACAAGATTTAAGTTTATTTTTTCTGTGATATTAGTGCATTATAATGTAGTACAATGCTCTGGGGATAGCTGTGAATATCTTATAAAGCGTGTTCAGACAAGTAATTGGCCTGTAGTTCTTCGGGTCAGCTAAGTTGCCTATTTTCGGCAGGAGTATTGTGCGCC
>NC_046662.1:140486479-140488007 GCF_010883055.1 Belonocnema kinseyi
CTCTACCAATAACCTTCTTACCTTCATTTATTCGTCTATCTAATTCCTCATCTATCTTCCCGTCCCTAGTAAATAAGCTACCAAGGTATACGAACTTATTAAATCGTTCAATTCTCTCATCATTTAATAAAATATTGCATAGTGTTTTCTCACTCTTTCCTTCGAACACCATAGTTTTTGTTTTATCTGCGTTAATTTTGAGACCCATGCTCTTCATGCTTGCATCTAGTTTATTCAAAAGTCTTTGTAGGTCTTCGATAGACTCTGCCATAACAACCTTATCATCTGCGAACGCTAATCCACGTACCCTTCTTGTTTCGAGATCCACACCCTCTTCATCGAAGAGAGCCATTCTTAAACACTTGTCCATAAATAATATAAATAACCATGAAGACATAACGCATCCTTCTCTAACTCCTTGCATAATATCGAAACAGTCACTTAATTTCCCATTCACTCTTACACTAGCTTTGCTACCTGTAGATATTGTTTTTATAGCTTTTAAGATCCACCCATTGACTCCATACTCTTTCAGGACTTCCCAAAGTTTACTTCTATCTACCTTGTCAAAAGCTTTTTCTAGGTCAACAAATGCACAGAAAACTTTTTTTTCCTACTCTCAAACTTTTTTCTGTTATTTGCCTTAAGCTAAATATTTGATCCGTACATGACCTTCCTGGCATAAACCCACTTTGGACTTCCCAAATCTTTGCTTCTGTTATTTTTATTACCCTACGAATAAGTATTTTTGAATATATTTTACTTACGATGCTTAATAAGCTAATCCCTATGTAATTATTGCACTCGCTTTTATCGCCCTTTCTCTTGTATGTTGGTACGATAATCGCTTTTTTCCAATCGTCTGGGACGTCTTCCATCTCGAAACGTAAATTTATCAATTCGCACAATCTATGTGGTATGTACGCGCCACCGTGTTTAAGCATTTCAGTGATAATACCGTCTACCCCGGCATATCCCTAACTTCAGTGACACAGACTTTTTCAATTGAGTTTTCCATCGCATCGTGTTCAACAACGCAGTTGTGGTGTCCTATAGCTTCATCTCCGAATTGTCTCCTAAAATAGTCTCTGAAAGCCTCTAGTGTTCCGTCTGCATCATATACCATTTTCCCCTACTATTTCTCATGTTGACAATTTCTGTACTTTTGTTTCCTTTCATTTTTTTATAAAGTAGTTTCCTGCTTCCTTCAAAGTCGTTTTGTATTTTTATCTCTTCTTCTGCTCTAATTATATCTTTAATTTCTTTAACTAATCGCTAAAGTATCCTGTTTTTGCGTCTATAATCATTTCTACGTCTACCTATTTCCTCATTGCTAAGACCTGCGATTTTCAAAGTTCTCTTGTACGCTTCCCTTTTTGCTTTTTGAGAAGCCTGAATTTCATGATTCCACCACACATAACCAGAAATTCTTCCTACAACTGCGGTACCACACACTTCGATCGTACATCTAACAAGGATATCCCATAACATTGTCCAGGCGCCCTCTATATCTTTGTTTTTTATACGG
>NC_046662.1:140488107-140500264 GCF_010883055.1 Belonocnema kinseyi
TATGCTGAACTTCGTAGACTTCTCTCCAAAATACTTCGACCTCTTCTGGTTTGGGTGGGTGTTCGACAGTAACTGGAGGGTCTTGGAAGAGTCGAGATGGACTGAAAAGTTCGTAGGCTAACATAGAAAACAATTTTTTTACATAAAATGTGATTTTATTATTCAATATACTTACCTTCGAGGGCGATACAATGATTATAGCGATCATACAGTTTTTTGAAGCCATTTTTATCGTAGGATTTATCTTTAGCCTCAGAATATACCTCAGTTTCTGCGATTACCTCTTCATCGGCGCTAAATCCCAATTCATGCAATTTTGCCATTTATTTCATTGATTTGTGGCACGGTGCATTGTCATGGTGAAACAGCACTTTCTTTTCCTTCAAATAGCGCCGTTTTTCTGCGATTTCGTCCTTCAAGCGCTCCAATAACGCTATGTATTAGATATCTTCAGAACATCAGCTATCTCGATCAACTTCACTTTGCAGTCATGCAAAATTATTTTGTGGACTTTTATGATATTTCCGTCGGTAACGACCTCTTTGGGGCGTCCGTTACGTGCATCGTCCTCGGTGCTCATTTCGCCTCGTTTAAATTTAGCAGATCACTTCTCAACGGTTGACTTTCCTGGTGAAGAGTCCAAATAATGTTTATCAAGCCAATCCTTGGCTTCAACAGAATTCTTTTTCGCCAAAAAGCAATGCTTTATTAAAACACGAAATTCCTTTTAATCCATTTTTTTCAAACTAATAAAAGTTGCTTCACTCAAAATGAAACTAATAGTCCGACAGCAGTGGCATTTAAATACTTGTCTTTTGAAGATCCGGTTTGACTAAAAATCATATGTGCGTGTGGCGCTTGTAAGGTTTTTCAAACTGGCGGCTAAAATATCGCGCCCAACACCCCAAAATTAAAGGTTGATAGCAAAAAATCCATCAAAAAATTATAAAAACAGTATGCCCACATTTTGCACTTGCTGGATACAATGCATTTAATGCATTCAACGTGTAAAAAATGTACGACCCTGCAGAAGGCGTGAAACGCCTCCAAATAAGGGATGATTGTGAAAAAATGCGAGATATCTAACCCGAAATTTCAAACAAAAGGTCTTGAGATCCTTTGTAGTGAACGCATCAACTTAAATATGATGAGTATGCGAATAATTTTTCAACCCCCTAGCAAGCGCAAAACGCTCCAAAATAAGGGTTGACCGTGACAAAAATGCAAAATATTTAATTAAAAATTTCAAAAGAAGTATCCTTAATTTTTTCCAAATATATTCCCTTATATGTTTCTGACATGCAAAAAAACTTTCGACCCCCTAGTAGGGATATAACACCCTTAAAGTAAAGTTTGATGTTTAAAAAAATGCAAAAAATAAATCCAAAAATAAAAGAATGTGCCCTGGATCTTTTGTTCTGCTCAATAAGTTGCATGGGATATGTTAGATGTGTAAACAAACTGGTATCCCCTAAGCAAGCACAAAATACCCCCCAAAAGAGGGGTTAAACCTGCAAAAGTACAAAACAGGTATTCACAAATTTCAAAAAAAGGATCCTTAATTTTTTTGTTCTTTAAGTGTTGCATTATACGTTTCAGATATTTGGACAAATTTTCAAACCCCTAATAGGCTCAGAACACCTATATAATAAGAGTTGATTTTAAAAAAATGCGAAAAATCGAATCCAAAATTAAAAGAAGGTTTCCGGTTTTTTTTTGCTTAATACGTTGCATTCATATGATAAATTTGTACAGAAATTTTGAACCACTAGATCGCCCAAAACACCCCTAATATAAGGGTAACTAATGACAAATTTAAGAAATCAAGACCCAAACTGAACAAAAAATGTATCCTGCGTCTTCACTTTAACTTACTGAGGGACAGTAGTGCATAAATGATAAAAAAAGGCGTGTAAGACGAAAATTTGCAATTATTAGTAATTTCTTTGTGTTGATATAAATACTAGATATTACAAATTTGATAAGGAATAATGATCAACCCCCTAAAACGAACGGAACATTGCTAAATTAAGGTTTGATGTTGTGAAAACATGAATACTATACTATATAAGTTGCATATATTCAATTTCCCGATGAATTAAGGATTACTTGTGTAAAAATACGATTCACAACTCTCTGAGGCGTACAATTTTCTAAAATGTTCTTGAGTTTGAAGCTACTATAAAATAAAACTAGTAAGTCCTTATTCAGTAGAGTTGTCATGAGAGATACTATTTTACATATAAAGCACAATGAAGGTAATAATTCTAGAAATGTATTAAAAGTATCATTCCTGTATCAAATAACTTTGTATTATTATAACTTAATATTTAATTAAATATTCTTAGTGTTGATTTTAGCCAAGCAATCAGCTTGCGATACATCTGCTACACTAATTTCTGAGGGGCTATTCACTCTGAAGTCGAACGTTTCGAACGTTAGAACTTTTCGTGAAGTCTTAACAAAATCACGTAAAACTATGAAAAGCATGAACTCGTAACGTTGAAGTATTTGTAGTAATGACTAAGTCAGTAAAACTATATTTGAAGTCGTAAGAATAATGAAAGATTCTTCATACAACGTAGTGAGTCAGCAAAGATGAGCGTAGCATCTTGCGAAGTCAGTCCCGAGTCAGTGCCGAATCAGTAGAAAGTCAGTAAAGAGTCAGTACGAAGTCAGAACGAAGCCATCGACGTCGAGATCGAGTAGAATAAAAATAATCGAAAAGGACCTCACGCTGCAATGTACAGTACGCGCCGAGTCATGAAGGCATGCCGAAGTCAGAACGAAGTCGACAGCCATCGCTTGAATTCATCGAAGTCAACAACTAACGAATTCAAAAACAAGAGTCAAACAAAAAACGAAAGTACGATTGAAGTCGCACGACATTGTTAAAATAACGTTACATTCACTTCAGCGGACTTCGAAGTGAATAGCCCTTCGCTCATTTTTGTATATTTTAATGGAAGTAAGTTTAATATATATGTGAAAAATATTAAGAAAACAGTAGCGTATTCAAAAAATAAAGTGACTTTTTATTATTCTTGAAAAGTATTTGTTTATTTATCAATGTCTATTTTTTCACATTTAAAACTAACAACCATCAATTTAAAGGTGAACAATGTTTTTTCGCGTTTGAAAATATTTTTTCACAATACGAACATCAAAAATAGCGGCTTTCGTAGCCTGCGAAGCGGGACGAAAATGGCTGTTTACAGGTGAGCGTGTACGAGAGTACTTTACAAAACCCTAGAGTTATCAAGCCGGTTATGACAAGCCCTAAAGTATTTATACTTTCGCGAGTTACGACCTAACCCTACTGGAACTTAAAACTGAAAGGGAACTAAAATGGTTCATTCATATAATAAAACAAGAGATACTGTTTTGTGAGAACATTCACAAAACTGTATGTAATCTAAAATGATATCCTAGTTTTGGACATGTACGCCTTTCTGGCTTGGGAGGGCCTTCCAGTAGCTACGCTACTGCCAGCTTAGCGACCGAGATCATAAGAAGGGAGATCAAGTACGACTGTGAGGATAGCGCGAAAACATCCCATTGTAGAGGATTTTATTGAAAAAGTCTGATATTTTAGGGACTACACATTCTGAAAATAGTGCAAATGCAACACGGTATCTCGGGGAAAGCCAATATAGTAGCTAGTGTCGCCATCTGATCGACAAAGAATGCTTCTACGAAATCTGGTTCTCTTGATGTTGCCCCGTGTCTATTTTGAGTGGTCCCACAAGAGCGAATGACTGGTCTTTCTTGGTGAGCTGTCTTATATACCTAGACTTTCCACCATCTGTTTGGAGTGTCTGCGCTTCAACAAACGATTACTTACATTAGTCCAATCAACTTAGCTTAAAAAACAGCTCACTTCCAGAAAAATGTTATAAAGTTTTGATATCTATCGTACATGGTTCCTTATGGCATCACAGTGAAAACTTGAGGGTATATTCTGTTGCAGGTAAAATTATAACGGTGTTCACTGTGTCTCCATAGGGATTCAGATATCTCTCGAACTTGGGGTCAGACATACCGAGTATGTGGGGTACGAAATACCGACTATGTGGGGTACGAAAAATCGGAGGTGGGATTCCGATGCTCACTAATCTATTTTATCGAATTTCTCTTTCTAACGAATGAATGTTTAGAATGCTTATTATATTTTTCAAGGCATTATTTATTGCAAAAAATGTTTAATGCTTGAGTTATAAATATAAATTTGAGTATTTTGTTGGAGAGAAGTACAAATCGAGGTTCTGTTATTTCCATTTAAAAAATTACGAAACAAACAGTACAAAAATTGAGTAAAAATTTACATATCGAACAAAAATAAATTATTATTTAAATTGTATAGTTCTACAGCCCATAAATAATTGTATATTTAGTCATCGTATTTTTATTTATAATTTAAATGAGTTTTTTGAATCAATGAAATTAAACTTATCATTATAAATAATAATGTTAAAATAGTATCATAATATTTTATTTTAATAATAAAGCAATGCTTTGAAAAATATTTCAAACTTTCTACCTGGTAATGAGCATAGAATAGAGAAAAATTAATGTTTTCAGATTTCAGCGCAAAAGTGAAGATTATTCTATTATTTTGAATGCGCGATTTTTCCATCTGCCTAAAATGCAACAATGAGAATAAGATGCCTCCTAAACTTATTCACTTTTATTTCCATAGCGACCGCCACACAGTTTTCTATTCTTCCATGGAGAACGTGTTTTCAATATATTTAATTCCTTCTAATTGTACCGGTAACGCACCTCACAGAGATATTTTTTATTCCTTAGAAGTGGTCATATTTTGATTTTATTTAATTCCTTCTAATAAGTTCTCGAAATATGTGTAATAAGTTGTTTTAATTCCTTCAAGCGTAATGTACATTCTGAAATTTTAATTCTCACCGATTCAACGCTGCCTCTCTAGAGTTAAAATTATTTAAATTCACACATTGGCATGGATTTCTTTGTTAAATATTTTAAGGCGTTTAAATAAATTATCAAATATAAATAAATATAAATTTGAAAATTTACAAATTTTAAGCTATAAAAAGATTTAATAATGAAAAATAGGTTAAATAAATGCTTTCGTTAAATTTTACTAAGTCGATTGAGAGGAATAGGATTTGCACTTTTTCTGTTCCCGTTGGGGGATTTTTAAACGGAGGAAAAATCGCGTATTCATAGGAATACAAATTTTTAATTTTTCTGAATTCAGCGCTTGTTACCGGGTAGATTAATGTCTTGTATTAGAGAATTTGATTAAATAGTTTTTATTTGGATCAAATTGAATTTGTACGTTTTCCTAATTTGTTTTTTTAATTCAGCCAAATCTGAGAATGCTATTATTATGCGTATAGAAAGAACTTTTTATCTTAAATATCGAACAACTTCATGCTTGGTGAATTTATAATCCATATGCTCTACTTTTCTAGTAATCGTAACATGCCTATGCACCAATATGTATTCTTATTGAGGTAAGAAATGTTCCAGATAAAAAGTTATATCCTGAGCAAACACAGATATCTCTAGCATGCACAGTACTGATTCTTGTGTATTTTTAAATTGAGACATGGCCTTACATAACCTAAAAATACACAGGAACAGCTATTGCACATGTCAGAGATATCCGCGTTCTGCCACCACTGACTAGGGCTGGGAGATAGCTATCTCTCTGGCAAAGCAACGTGATTGGTCTTTTCAATTTTGCTCCATAAATAGTTCTTTACTTTCGCATACATGTAAACTATTTAACCCTCATTTAGAGGGGAGCGGTAAACAGCCAATCAGATTGCTGCGCGAGAAAGATATTTTACCCCGCTAATTCATAGTGTGTCTCTTTTATTTTGCCAATAACGTTGCCATTGCCTGGTTTGCTCCAGTTATATATGCGCTAAGATTTCTAATATTAAGTGTTTCAAGTTGTGACGTCAGCTGGCATGATGTTTGTACAATGAAGGCCAAGCAATAATACAAATCCCAGAGGATAAAACTTAATTTAGTTAATAATTTGGGGAAAAATTATTTTTCAGTTACCTAATCTGAAATACCTAATGGCTCAATTTTGCAAAGTGCGAACAACGGACCTGCTAACGCAGAAGGGTTATATGTCTTTTTTTTTGTACGGTTTACAGTCCCCGAGTAATCCACCCTTCGAACAGGGGGTGAGTTTGAGCTTGAAGTCCCCAGGATTTTTCTCTCCCACTTATCTCGAAATAGGGTGGTTTTTCGTTCATAATATATAAGACTAAAGTTGTAGAGCAAACAATTTTCTATAAATTTTGCTAATTATTTTTTTATACAAACAATTAAACATTATATCAAGATTATTCCGAAAATAAATCAGTGACTCATTTTATGAAAAATTGATTAAGGACTATGTATATATGTATAATGTATGAAGTAATTAATAGATATGCTTTTTATTATATTTTACAATAAAATTATTTATAAGTAATTGTTCAATGATATATACGTTTGTAGTAGTTGTAGTAATAGTAGAAGTATTAGTTATTAGTAGTATTCTCTTGTACATACCTTGCAAACGGGTGGTTTTTCGGTGAAAATATATAGGAGTTAAATTGTAGAGCAGACAATTGTCTATTAATATTGCTAATCAATTTGTTCTTATTTAAACAGTTAAAGATTATATCAACATTAGTTGCAAATAATTGTTCAAATGTATTTGATAAAGTTGGTATTAGTTTTCATAATTACCAAGTGTATCTGACAGTTTATCTATAATTTTGTTTATGACGAGAAGCTGCGGAAGTTCGAGGAAGCCCAGCAGATTAAGATACAGTCTGACTGGAAGAACTCACAGATTTGTTTAAACTTGTATCGAGAGGTTTAGAGTTGTATAATGCAAGAGTAAATTACTCTCCAGCAGCTGCTACTTCACAGTGAGCAGAATTTGGGGGGATTCATTGATGTCAGTCTGCACGATTATCATATCAGCTATTTAGAACATCAGCACATGCTGTGCTTTATCCAAATTAATTTTTCTGAAAATAATCTATACTATTCTGAGGCTTAAGACTTCCAAAACTTTTTTTCAGGTCTTAAAAACATCCCTCTAAGTTTCGAGAATACTATTAATACTAGTACTGCTAAAATTACTACTATACTACTATAAACTTTTACATAATTGAATAATTACTTTTAACCTCATTTTATTGTTGAAAAATATTTAAAATCGTATTTATTAATTACTCAATACGTTATGCATGTATACACAGTCTTTAATAAATTTTTCATAAAATGAGCCACTGATATATTGTGATACATTCTCTACTCTAAAACCTTAGTCCTATACATTATCACCAAAAAAATCATCCTATTTCGGGACAAGTAGCCAGTTTTAATATAGAATTTTGGAAATCAAAAAAACCAAACGAAAATGAACATTTAAAGCCAAACAAAGAGTGATATGGGAAAAATGCGAGAGAAAAAAATGATAATTTTTCAATGGGCTACAAGAGTTTCTAAACTACTTATTACATTTTGTTTGAAAAAGAATCGAAAATTCAAATTTTTATACCAAAAAACTAACGAAAAAGCAATAACTCCATATTGTGGTTAAACAAAGCAAAATACGAAAAAATGACAGATTTAAAAAATGGTGCACCTAAAAAACATCTACAAATTGGTCATTAATTACCTTTTTATAGGATAAGCAGTTTATTTTATTCGTGAGAAACAGCATAGAAAATAGAAAAAAATTAAATTTGTGTACAAGCGATATAAGCTTTGAGAATAAGTAAGACCAAATTTATTCAACCCAATAAAGATAAAAAATTTTTAACAAATATTTTTTCGATAGGAAGCGTAGTTTTTCTTTTAATCGTAAAAAACAAGATAAAAAATAAAAATAAATTATAAAAACAAGGTCATGAGGATACGTATGTTTCAATTTTCATGCATATTATGAATTGTAATGATATAAATTTATTGAAATAAAACATGTTTCAGCGCAGCTATGAATAGAATCAAATGAAAAATAAGAAAGAAATATTAAAGTAATCATACTAAATAAAATCTCTACTGTATTTTGCAATATTGGAATAAGCAATATCGAACAGATGTACATAAAAAAGTATTATATTTGATATAAAAGTGTTAAGAATAGTGTAGAAAGTTGACATTTAGAACAAAATCGAGTACGGACCTTGATTTCAAAAGGTCTATTCACGAATGTTGGAGTAATTCAAAGATCGAGCCGTCACAAACGCCGTCCTTCACGAAGCTGATTCAGGGCATTTGAATGACGAGTAACTCACTCTGGTTGTGGTCAAGAAACGATACCCAAGAAATAGATGATTAAATAGCCTAATAGCCCAATATCTAAGAATACATCACACCTTTAACTCATTAATAAAATAATAATGACCTAGGTTTTGTAGTTGATTCCGCAAAAAAAAATTATTTTTATCATGGAAAAATTTTCAAACTGTGAATTTCTTTATAAGCATTGTTTAAATAATCAAAACCTTTACTGATTTAGAAAAATATGAGAAGAAGGAATACTTGGAAAGACATATCTCTCGTTGATCATCTTTCCTCCCGTTCTCTCGTTCTTGTCTGCCTGGTTGGTTGTTTTCTGGCGCTGTTGCTTATCCTCCTTTTCGTTCTCTCCTGCCTCGGCCACGTATATTTATAATTATTCAAACAATCAGCATTAATAAACATCGCCAGAAAAGAATTAGGTTTTATTCCAGAAAATCAGAATTTTCAAACGAAAGAATAATTTAAAAAATTGTATTGGAATAACCATGCTCAACAGAAATATCTTTGATATGACTTAAACGTTTTTCTTTTATAAATCGAAAATAAATTTCAAGTTCATCACTGATATTCTACATGAATTATCATTTATATTCCTAATAAATTCCTTACCATCAACTGAAAGCAAAAGTCAAGTCATCCTTCTTCTCGTTGTTTCACCTGTCTGCTTAGTCGTTCTCTCGTCCTGTTGCTCATCCTCCTTCTCAATCTCACCTGCTTAGTCGAGAATGTCTGTGATTATTAAAACAGCAAGCATTAACAATCATCGACAAAAAGAATTAGACTTGAGCTTACGAAATAACAATTTAAAAACGAAGTAATCATTCCAAAGATTCTTTTCGAATATCCATGCCCAATAGAAACATCTTTTAAATCATTGAACGTCTCTTTTTAAAAATAGAAATTAAATTTCTAGCGGTCATCTGATATGCTGAATAAACTATCATTTATATTCTTGGCAAATTCCTTACCATCAACTTAAAATAACATTCAGGACTTGAATCAATGAAGGAACTGATACATTGACTGATACTCTCAATACATTGAGTAACGTAATTTTCCGAAGATTTTAGAGCCCACCTCTCCCCTATATACGGTTTTTTTTTCATTTTTTATACTTTTTCTATATTTTCTTGTAAGTTAGAAACCCAACTACCATATATTTTCTGTGACGAATAAACATATAAGAGCAGCTTGCAGGAGTTATAACGGGATAGAGTATTAACTTAAGGTTACATTAGCTTTCAGTGTTATATTACAAAGCGATGCTTGTTGCATTATTTCTCAAATATCCCAATTGTAAATGTCATGTTATTCAATTGTCTTCAAATTCTGGAAATATGTTCGTCTACACGAACATTAAATGAGGAGAATCAGATTCCTTAAATTCATATAGGCACAATCTGAAATTCAGGGAGACAAGGCTTTTTAAATAAGAATATATGTATACTGAAAGCTAATGTAACCATAAAACAGTGTCGCCTAAGAGAAATTGGGGTGGGGGGGGGGCAAACTCTATTTATATCGTATATGATAGACATAGGTACATTTAGATTTTTTGTGGGGTCAAAAGGCATTGGTTGCCCCCTCTTATGCCAAAATGGGAGTGGGGGGGGGCAAGCAGTTGAGTTTGCTGCCTCACAGGTGCAAAATATAAGTAAACGCGTTTAGCATTACAAAATTTCGCATACTCATAGCAAATGCTGAAAGTCACACGTTATTTTTTCTCCTTTCTAATGAAAATTCCGCAAATCTGCAGATACCCCTACCTGTATCCCCCATATTCCGAGCTATAGAAGTGCATCGGACGAAAGACAAAATTGCAGCAACTTGGACAACCTAGCGAAAGCTGGAACTACCCAAACCCTCGTCCATCCGAATCAGGATAAAAATAAAAAAATAACTTTCCATGTTTGGGAAATCTAGCCCATAAGTCACGAAACTCGTGCCCGGGTCAATAAAAATCCTTAAATGTTTCCGGTACAAGACGCAGTGAAATGCCGGGATTGATGGATGGACCGAGAGAGTCAGATTTTTCATCCGGAAGAAAAAATTCAAACACCATTAGGCACGTCATACCCGGCTTGTGAAAAGAATAAAATAAAAAATGAGCCTAGTGAAAATTGCATCTTTTCGAATATTGAAACGAAAAGCAGCAGTTTTTTCACAATTTTGCTTTTTATGGAAATTAATTATTCATATATTATAAAATCTAATTTATAAAAGGGACAGGTGTTCGCGTGTGGCCTGTGTGCGTGCGTGAAGTACGAGTAGGTGAGACAAAAAATACTAGAGTCAATTATCGTTTGATAACAAAGCCACACAAAAAAAGTGTGCGGATCTGGTAACAAGACACACGTATTCCTATCGATTTTGGGGCGCTGAAGTCAAATTCGGTCTCAAAAATCACTGATCACGTCATGGTTGAGTCATAACCTCAAAAAATGACGAAAAATCGTGCACTGAGGCAAATAAATTTCAAAATAATGCCAGTGATGAAAATTTTTATTTCAAAAACATGTCGACAACTGTAAAGGATCAACCCTTGCCTGATATCAACTTATTTAACATAACTTTACCCAACAGAACTTGACCTCACCTAACCTGAATTAACAGAAATTTAACGAACTACACGTAAAGCTCTGGAAGCATATTTTCCCAGTAAAAAATGTGTGCTATATCGAATGTGTCAACTCGAGCCTAACCTAGAAACAAATCTAACCTAGTCTAACCTAATCTAACCTCACGAAACACAATTAAACTGATTGTGTTGTCCTGTTCTCTTTGCGGTACCGTTTGCATCAGCTTGGGCTTAACCTGCAAAGAGGTCAAACCTATCCTAACCTAAAAAAACCTGACCTAACATAACCGATTACGCTGGCAACCCTGTTCTTCTGTACTTTCATCTTTTGACATTAATAGCAGTAAATGTCTGGAGTTTC
Organism: Belonocnema kinseyi; assembly: GCF_010883055.1. Lineage (NCBI taxonomy): Eukaryota > Metazoa > Arthropoda > Insecta > Hymenoptera > Cynipidae > Belonocnema > Belonocnema kinseyi. The sequence goes on from NC_046662.1 coordinate 140,499,351, forward strand.
GTAATCGCTTGTTGCTATAAGTATATATCCCTTAAATTCCCTAATGTTTGAGACGCTAAATTGAAAGAAGGAGTCTTTGATGGACCATAGATTCGAATATTGACAAGAGATACTAATTTCGTGAGCCAGATGACGAAAATTGAAATGGACACTTGGGAAAGTTTTAAAGCAGTAAACACAAATTTCCTCGGTAACAAAAAAGTCCAGACTACGAGAATATTGTTGCGAAAATGATAAGAAACTACAAAAAGTTAGGCTGCTTGATGAATTTAAAACTTCACTTTCTAGATTCCCATCTGGATAAGTTTCCAGAAAATGTTGGTGATTTTAGCAAAGAACAATGGGAACATTTTCATCAAGACATAAATCTAATTACGATAAAAAGCAAGATAAAATGTAAATATGAAAGATAGTATAAATATATCCCTTAAGTTTAAGAAAAGCAGAGAGAAAAACATTTTGAATAAAACTCTTATTCATTTACATGTTTAAGTTACAGTTCTACAATTAAGTTGATACAAACATTGTCAGGGTAATGGAAATGGGGTCAATTCTACTTGTAGTTCTAAGTTTCTTCAAATGAGTAATGTGCATACACATTTAAGACTGAGAAACGTACGCTTACATAGCTACACGTGTGGTTGAATTTCATTCGGCTAGGTTAGGTTAGGTCACGTTTTGTTAGATTAGCATAGGTTAAGCCTCTATGTAGGTTAAGCCTAAGCTGTATGGAACGGCACCGCAAACACAACGGGACAACACAATCAGTTTAATTGTGTTTCGTGAGGTTAGGTTAGGTTATGCTAGGTTAAATTTATTTCTAGGTTAGGCTCGAGTTGACCCATTTGATGTAGCACACATTTGCTACTGGGAAAATATGCTTCCAGAGCTTTACGTGTAGTTCAATAAATTTC
>NC_046662.1:140500364-140522228 GCF_010883055.1 Belonocnema kinseyi
CCTCAGTGCATGATTCTTCGTCATTTTTTGAGGTTATGGCTCAACCATGACGTGATGGGTGATTTTTGTTACCGAATTTGAATTTAGAGCCCCAAAATCCATAGGAATACGTGTGTCTTGTTACCAGATCGGTACACTTTTTTTTTGTGTGGCTGTGTAATTGTCGAAGGCAAAATTCTGAATCTTGCCTGCTTGCGACGGTGAGATAGGTGGTAACAGTCTGTAACGGAATCAATACGAAGATCCGGCACAAGTTTCATGCACCCTGAGAACACGGAATGACTCAAGGACGAACGCCTTCTGTATTTTTCCCGCAAGTGGTTTAGCATATTGTTGACACGTAGGGATACTTTTCAGGCTATTAACGCGTGAAAGCTTGGCACCTCCAAGAGCGCCGATGATGAGGAACATTAGTTTAACAGAATATTCCGGGTCGAATCGTTGCAACTCCCTTATTAGGTCTCTATACCTCTCTTTCTTTTCATTCTCCTTGGCTATGATGTTTTTGTCAGCTGGTGCAGAATATTCGATAACGAACATGGTTCGCTTCTCGAAGGTTAGCATGGCACGCCCTGCAGCTATAATCGGGAATGTCTTGACTCACAATGTTGCGACGTTATGTTGAGGTGGAAATAACACCGTCTTGGCATGCCAAAATGAAACCCTCCGTACCAGACTTCAATCCGGGCGATTTAAGGATAGCAAAAGTTAGCTCACACGACATTGACTGATCCTCCACATTTCCATGGAAGATACCGTGCATCCTCTTATCGAGAAGCTGTTCACGAAATTTTTTCTCTTGTGCTTTCTTAATCCGGACTTTCAGGAGTGAGTACTCGGGATAGATAAGATTTTATGCATTTTGCTCACCCCTAATACTGAAGTTAAGTCTGAGTGTTTCAGCAGCCTCCTCCGCTTCTTTGTACAGAAAAGCTCCTTCGCCGATTTCTTCGTCCTTCCTAGCCATTTTAAGAAGAGGGTCTCTTCCATTTATGACTATTTGCTGTACCCAGAATAATCCTGTTGTGAAGACATTCAAGATTCAATATTCCGCGACCACCTTGACGGCGTGAAATGTAGAGTAGCGGAACAGAAGACTTAAGATTCATGCTTTTGTTCATGTGCATAACCTTTCTCGTCCCGATATTAAGGGATCTGAGCTGGTTTTTGTTCCATGGAACTACTCCAAATTAATAGACTACTGCCGGGACGGCAAGCATGTTCGTTGCAGATACTTATTTCCTCGCCGACAGTTCGGAAGACCAAATCTGCCAATCAATCATTTTATTATTATTTTTCATTTTCATAAGTGCCCCTGATATATTTAAAATGTTCAGAGGTGATACAATTGACTTACATAATAATTATTATACGATTACTACTGTGATCGCTGAAACGTTTGCCCACAGTTTTACAATTTATCACCTAGAGGTATTTTTAATCGCGATTTTATTTTATTCTCAACGATAGAGTTTGAATTGAAAGAGCATTTAGAAATGAGGTAAGTCTGCTTTATGTGAAATTCCATCAGATATTTTAAAATTTCATAATTTCAGGCTGTCTCTAGTGAGTGAAATAAAAATCATTTTCTAATTTTTTGGAGGTTATTTGTTCAATCTATTTAAATTCTACTTCATTGCTGCTGAATATATATGTTTTTGAGGTATTTATTTGCTTCTAATCTAATGTAAGCTATTTCTCATACCTATATGTAAAAACCGGGGGTGCTTCAAGTCCACTATTGAATGTAAAACATGTGTTATGAATATGAAAAACAATTTAAAATAATTTTTTCTTCAGATTGTAGAGTCCTGTGGTAAACGAGAATTATGTACTTACTTATTATTTTGCTTAACGTAAGAAAAAGTGGCATAATTGAGATAATTAAAAACAAAACAAATATTGAAATTAATCGAAAATTATTTTGAGGAATGTTATAATAAATCCATGTTGAAATTAAATTCTAAAAATGAAGAACAAGAAAATAGGTTTTATCAGTTTGCTTTACATTTATATAAATACGATTTTCATGAGATTCTTGAAAAATTAAAAAATAAATAAAAAGATTTTTGAGTATTTCAGACGTTTTAAAAAAAATGAATATTATGAAAAATTGGAGCCTTTTTAAAAGATTTTTAGGGCTTTTAGAAGTTGGAAAGGAATCAAGAAATATTTGATAAATTTTCGATAATGTTTCCCAGTTTACAAATATTTCGAATATTTCTAATCTATATGAAACGTCTGAAATTCCTAAAAATATTTTTAACTGTTTCAAACTTTTCTCAATGTTCTCAAGTATGATATAAAATTTTTAAAAATTACCTTATAATCTTTTAAATTTTTCTAGGAAGTTTAAGAAAATTTGTGTATTCTCTTGAAAACTTTGGTAATTATTTTTAAGTTTGCAATGTTTAGTTCTAAAATCGCTAAAAATTTGCATGTATAAAAATATTTTAAAGTTTAAAGTTCATTTTGAATCTCTTAAATTCTACTAAATATTTCTTGAAATTGCTCGATTGTTCATTTGTTTTTATTTCTTAATCTTATCAAATTGAAACATTTAGCATTAAAATCCTCTAAGCTCTTTTAAAAAATGTTAGGAAATCGTTTGATATGTTTAAAAACCTTTGTAGCTTTCTCTTAAAGTTTATTTTTCCAATTGAAAAATTATTTAAAATTTTTACGGGAATATAAAGAAAATTATTTTTTTAAAGCTTTCCAGACCTTCTAAAGCTTCTAATCTCTAAAACCAGTAAAAAATTTTTCTGTATTTTTTATATATTTTGCGAAATTTTAAAAATTGCCTCAAAATCTTCTAGATTCTTCTTTGATAATTTATTAAATCTTTTTGAATGATCTCGTCAAATTCATTTTCCGAATTACAAACTCTGCAAGTTTTGATTATTTGTAAATCGTTTTATCCCATTTTTACTCTAAATAATATTTTATGTCACTTGCACAAATTTTTTCATGCCCTTTTACTTTCAGCCGTTCATTTACTGACACGAACCCTTATAAAATCAAACAAATTTATATAGTTATATTTTAACAAATGAAGCAGTGTCAATACTGTCATGAAACGCTAAAAAGTCATTCAATTTTTTCAGACTTACAATTTTTTCAAATCTAAAATATTTGTGAGCTATTAGGCATTTATTTTGAAAATAGGTAAATTTGGAATTTATCATTAGTAAATTTTTAATTTCAAATTCCTCATTGTGATAATGTTATATTTTTCAAGGCAGTTGTGGTATAAGTCAAATCTCTGGAAAATAGTGTTTCTATTCCCTACTTTGTTTTAATCATGTTTTTTCAATTAATTTTTTTCCTATTCGTTTCTTTTATCACTTGAAGCCTTATTTTGTCTCAGAAGATATTCCCTATAACTCATCTTTTTTCCAGCTTCAAAGTAATTTTTTCTATGGTATGAAATAAGTTGTTGTAAGAAATCATTTTTTAAAGAAATAACCATAAGTGAAGGTTGTTGACATATTTTTGAAATTAGGAACCGATTTTTAGGGAATACTTTGCAGAAAAAACCAGACATGATGCATTTCAGATGATCATTGAATAAAGATCAGCTTAAAACCGTATTTATTATATTCAAATCCCTTCTTCCTCGTCCTTACTTTGGGTTCTTAATTGATCCTTCATTGGCCGGATATAGGCTAAGCCCTGCTAATATCTTACCTTAATTAGCCGGATATTGACTAAATCACACTCATGTCTTGCCTTGATTAGCCGGATATTCACTAAGTCCTGCACATGTCTTGCCTTAATTGGCCAGATATTGACTAAGTCCTGCTAATATCTTGGCTTAATTGGCTGGATATTTACTAAGTCCCACTCATGTATTGACTTAGTTGGTCAGATATTAACTAAGTTCTGCTAATATCTTGCCCCAATTGACCGGATATTTAGTAAGTCGTACTCATGTTTTGCCTCAATTGGCCGGATATTAATTAAGTCCTGCTAATATATTGCCTTAATTGTCCGGATATTTACTAAGTCTTACTCATGTATTGCCTTCATTGGCCGGACATTCACTAAGTCCTGCACATGTCTTGCCTTCATTGTCCGGCTATTGAATAAGTCCTACTAATATCTTGCCTTAATTCACCGGCTATTTATTGAGTCCTACTCATGTCTTGCCTTTATCGGCCGAATATTCAATAAGTATTGCGCATGTCTTGCCTTAATTGGCTGGATATTCACTTAGTCTTGTACATGTTTCGCCTTAATTGGCCTGATATTTACTTAGTTCTGCACATGTCTTGCCTTTATTGGCCAGATATTGACAAAGTTTTGCACATGTCTTGTGTTTAAAGTTCTAATGTTTCCTCTTTATGATACTTTCTGCGTTTGAAAATTATTTAATTTATCCACATCGCCTATTGCAAAGCTATTTTAATTTTTTTTATTATTTAAAGGAATGTTTGAAGTCACGTAATTTCTCAGTTTGAGAGTGTGATGATTACCTTGTCGCTTGAGAAATTCAGTGTGCGAGCAGCAATGAATCGCAACAGATGGTTGTCCGATCTTTTCGGATCAGTAAAGTGATTAACTCAATGAAGACATTACATCTTACATCTCACAAAAATGTCTATATAAACAAGTGAGTGATCTGTGTGGTTCTTAAAAACGGTCTTAGTCTGCCAAGTATTCTGTACTTGAAATAAAACTGGAACTATTTATTTATAAACATGAACATTAAACAAATGGTCCTTCGAGTCGGATAGAAAATCGTGAAAAAACATTCAAGAGTGTAAAATTAATACAGAAAAGACCAAAGTGAGAAATGTTAATAAGGGAAAGCACAGGAAGTTGGTGGAACATATGCTGACTTAAGGTCACATAGCAAGAATAAAAGCTGTTGACAACAATTTCGCACGTACCTTAAGGCAATCGTCTTTCTACAAAAAGTCTGTAGTGTACTATTTCATGCTGTCATCCTTCACTGTATCGGTCTTTCATTACCCTTCACCTGAGGAAGAAAGAACAGGTTTGTCAGCTGATATCAATTTTAGACTTCATCTATTTCTAACCTTCTCTAGTGGTAAGATAACAAATTTAATTTACCCATAATGACAGAGGCTCCTTCTGGCAAACAAAATAATAATAATTCAGACCGAAATATTTCAGTGATGATTTATTGACATTTTATTAATAAGTATGCTCTCGTGCACTCAAGTTTTCTGGCCTTGTCAGAGCACTTTAAAACTAAAGTAAATCAGTTCTTTAGTTTGCAAATTAAGACTTTTCAATTTTAGCTGAATTATCAGCAACTTCCAATTTAAATTTCTTCTTTTGTTACAATAGATCTATTATTCTCTGAGTTATCAGAGATTTCTCAGGCGATTCTACGCACTGAATCGAATTTTAAGAAAATTGGAAAAGCCCATCTAACAGTGGCTACTGTCAAATCCCGGAAAGAACTTCTGGGGTTAATAAAAGTTTAAATCAGTCTCAAATTATTCATCACGATTCCTTGCCTGCTAAACTTCCTCAAATCAGTTTACCGGAGTTTTCAGGACATTACAAGGATTGGGAGATTTCCGCGATTAATTTAATGCTTTAATAATTCAAAACAATTCCTTGTCAAATGAAACAAGATTACACTATTTTAAATTGTCCTTAAAGAACAAAGCTGAAGGCTTTTTAAGACATGTTTCGATAACTGATGCTAATTTGATTTCCACTTGGGAGACGCTAAAGACCAGATTTGATAAAAAGAGAACTTTAATCTCAACTCATTTACAAGCCTTTATCAGCCTTCCTAATGTGTCGAATAATATTCTAGAAGACTTAAAAAACTTACGCGATAAAACAAATGAGTCATTGACGGCTCTCAAAGATCTTAAACGCTTAACAGAACATTATAGTGATTTATTTGTTTTTATAGTGGTTAAAAAGTTTAGTTTAGTTTAGTAACTGTCTGTCTGTCTGTGGATAGACGTAGGAAAGGTGCTACAAATAATTATTGTTGTTATAATCGTCTCACGCCTGGACATCGACCTCATAATTGTGTTAGTAAATTCAAATGTTACAAGTGCGGTAGGAGACATAATTCCCTGTAGCATTTCGATGATTATAACTCAAATGCCACCTTACCACCAACTAACTCTGCATCAATTACTTCTCATTTGGCAGTTTGAGGTTCTCTCGCGTCACAATCAAATGATCCCGGAAATTCCACCCTGGGGGTGAGGGTGAATCATGTTTCGCTTTAAGGAGCAAACGATAAACTTTCGTTTCAATTTCTGAATAATCATCCAAATCTATCGCGTTCAACCTTACTAGCTACGGCTGTTATTTCCTTCCAAGCTGAAAATGGAAGAAGTCACAGATTTAGAGTTTTGCTGGACCAAGGATCTGAACGTTGTTTTATTACCGAAAGAGCAATGAAAATATTAAGTTCACGCTATAAAAAGGTTAAAGCAGTAGTATATGGGGTTGGAGAAGTTAATATTGGTTCTGCAAGAAAGTTAGTAGAATTTAATTTAATTTCTACAGAAAAAAACTGTCCTAAGGTCCACATCCAAGCTTTAGTATTATTACAGCTTACATCATATGCTCCTCCTGTAAGGTCTAACGTAGGGAATGAAGATCAATTAAAAGAGTTGCGGTTAGCAGATCCAAATCCCTTTAGCTTCTATCAAGTTTATTTGATTTTAGGGGCCGATAAATATGGCTCATGTTCACTTCCTGGTCTCCAACAGGGTATATTGCATACTCTTACTGCGCAAAGTACCGTTTTTGGTTGGATATTATCTGGGCCGGTTTCAGACACGAATAAAATAGAAATTAGCATTCTAGTTACAGCACATTAGGCTATTTTAGCAGAAGTCTTGCATGAAGACTGACTCAGGTTCTTGGAGTTGGTGGAAGTTCCCTTTAAAAATACTTTCACAGATGACATAATGTTTTTTGATAAGGATTTCGCCACGAATCACCAACGAACAAAGGACGGACGTTTCATGATAAGCTTACCTTTCAAAAACGGTCCTCCCAAAAAAATAGGTGCATCCCTGGAGAGAGCTAAGATCGTTTCGAATAAAGAACTTCGTCGTTTATCGGAAAATCGGAATTATTTTTACAATGCTCCAGTTTCTTATCAGAATATGAAAGCTTTGGAAACATGGAACTTCTTCAAGAAAAGGAATTGGATAGTTTTTCACAAAGTGTGTATTTGCCTCACCACCCTATCTTAAGAAAAAGTAGTTCCTCTACTAAGTTAAGGGTTGTTTTCAACGCTTCCTGTTTAAATTCTAATAATACTTCTTTGAATTCTCATCTTCACATCGGTCCCAAAATTGAGAGTGATTTGATTTCAATCGTTAAGAATTGGAGATCACATCGCTTTATTTATATGGCTGACATTGAAAAAAAGTTTAAACAAATTCTAGTTGACCTTCGGGATTGCGACTATCAAAGAATTATCTGAATATCTCCTGATAAAAGGCTCGTCGCTTATGAACTTTTAACCGTTACTTACGGTACTGCTTATGCTCATTAATTGGCTCACAAAGTGGTTAAGCAGTTAGCTTATGAGGAAGGAAATTGATTTCCTTTAGCCCAAACTATATTAGAAAATAATAGTTACGGCGATGATATTTTGTTTGGTTTAGATAGTCAGATTAAGGCTAACGAGGCGTCAGCTCAAGTAACACTATTATTAGAAGCTGGGGATTTCCATTTGCGGAAATGGGCCGCGAATGAACCCGAACTATTGGAAGATTGTCCCTTGGGAGAGCACGAACGTGCCATCGAATTTCCAATAGCGGAGGATGAGCAGCAGAAGGTTCTAGGTTTACTTTGGAATCCTGACTCTGATTCTTTCCTTTTTGAACTGACTTCTTCTTTAGTAGAAAATCAAACAAAACGGATTGTTCTTTCATTAATAGCCAAGTTGTATAATCCTATGGGTTGGATATCTCCAGTCATAATAGTGGCAAAAATTTTAATGCAGGAACTTTAGCTGCGTAAAGTCGACTGAGACGAGAGACTACCTGATGATCTTGAAATTCAATGGTTAAATTATCATGGTTCTCTGGAAAAATTAAAAGCACTTAATGTCCCCAGGTGGACGCGACAACTGCAGACAAACCCTGAATTCGAGCTTCATGGCTTTTCTGACGCTTCGTCAAAAGCTTATTCAGCTTCCGTTTACATTAGAATTCTTAGTGAAGATTTAAAGGAGGCTCATGTTTGCCTACTAATGGCTAAATCTAAAGTAGCTCCTGTTGAATATGTATTAATTCCTCCTTTGAAGTTGTGTTGAGCTGCGTTGCTTATTAAGACACTTAAGTTTGTCATGGAAACTATGTCATTGGATAGGATACCAGTTTATTGTCACACTGATTACGTAACAGTTTTGGCTTGGCTGGGAAAAAATCCTTCCGATTGTCCTTTGATGGTCACCAATAGAGTTTCCCTAATTCATTGGCTGGTATCTCGCGCGCAATTGCGATACAAATCTACTAAAGATAATCCGGCCGACTGCGCTACTCGGGAAATCACGCTCGAAAAATTGATACGGTATGCCTCACGGTGGCAAGGCCCACCTTGGTTAACTTTGAATTCCTCAAAATAGCCTTAATATCGCCACGCAGCCCCCTCGCAATCAAATTTATAACAGCGGCCACTAGAGAGTAATCATGTTTTGAGTGTGATTAAAAGTCCATTCAACTTGATGCTTAAATTCTCCTCTTGGCCAAGATTGCTTCGCGTAACGGCCTATTGTGAAAGGTGTATTGATGCCTTTGTGTTCAAGCACTCAAAACTTAATAAGCACAAAGTAAATTTTCAACTATTTCTCCTAATGCGATTGAAATCCAGCAAGCTGTCGCATTTTGGCTTACATTTTTCCAGGCAAATCCCTTTTCCAATTGGATAAAAGCTTTGAACGAAGAAGATAGAGTGGTTCCAAAGAACTCGCTATTAAAAAATTTGAATTCAATTTTGGATTCCAAAAATCTCTTAAGTTTAGGCGAAAGACGACAACATGCTCCTATCAGTTTTGATGAAAAGCATCCTATCATTTTGCCGCGGCACCACATAAGTGATCTTATCGCCACGAATGCTCACCTTCGATCTTTACACGGTGGTCAGCAATTCACTTTAAATACGCTCAGACAGCGTTACTGGATTTTAGAAGCTCGCTCTTAGGTTAAACGACTGATCAAAGGTTGCCTGGATTGCACGTGTGAGAGAGCTGCTCTGTCTCAACAACTTATGGGGGACTTACCTGAATTTAAAGTCACCCCACAGCGTCCATTCACACATTCTGATGTGGACTATGCAGGCCCATTTAATGTTCGCTTTGCTTCGGTCGTGGCAGAAAGAGTTACAAAACTTACGTTGCGCTTTTCGTATGTTGTTGTACGTGAGATGTCCATTCAGTACTAGTTTCTGATTATTCATCTGCCGCTTTCCTCGCTGCCTTTCAGCGATTTTCTTCAAGAAGAGGAAGACCTGTACACCTGTACAGTGATAATGGTACGACATATCACGGTGCTGACCAGGAATTAAAAAATTGCCTTCTGAATCTTAGACTGGATGCTAATTTGCATAATGAGTACAATTCAAGGTACTTCTCGGCATTTCATACCTTCTTCCGCTCCTCAGTTTGGGGATTTAGGGGAGGCTGGAGTTAAGAGTTTTAAACACCACCTGAAAAGAATTGTGGATGCACATACTCTTACATACGAAGAGTTTTATACACTTCTTACTCGTATAGACGCTTGCCTCAATTCCTTTCCTATTGCTCCTCTTTCAAATGATCCTAAAGACTTTTCCTATTTTACACCTGGACATTTTCTGATTGGAGCTCTTTTGACCAGCATTCCAGAGCCCTCATTGGAATTTACTTAGAAAAATCCTTTAAATCGATGGTGATATCTTTCTTGTGAAACATGATTCGCTACCGCCTTCTAGATGGATGTTAGGTCGTATAATTGAATTGTACAAGGGAAAGGACGATTTAAAACGTTCTGTTCGCTGAAAAACTGCCAGTTCGGAATAAGATCGTCCAAATACTCAGATTTGTCTGCTACCAGTCAAAACGAAAGAAATGAGCTAAATCTGAACAACGCGGACGGTATGTTTAAATTCTAATGTTTCGTCTTTATGAGATTTTCTGCGATTGAAAATTATTCAATTTATCGACATCGCCTATTTCAAAGCTATTTTCGGTTTCCTTATTGTTTAAATAAATTTCTGATCGTTGTCCGATCTTTTCAGATCAGTAAAGTGATTAACTTGATAAAGAAATTATATCTTACATCTTACAAAAATGTCTATATAAACGAGTGAGTGATCTGTGTGGTTCTCAAAAATGGTCTTAGTTTGCCAAGTATTCTATATACTTGTACTAAAACTTGAGCTATTCATTGTTTCTAACGATTCTGCTCTGTCTATTCCTGATCTGGCAAAAATAATTATTTATAAACATAAACATTAAACATCTTGCCTTCATTGGATGGATATTGGCTAAGTATTGCATATGTCTTGCCTTCATTGGCCGGATATTGACTAAGTCCTGCCAATATCTGGCCTTAATTGGCTGAATATTTACTAAGTCGCACTCATATGTTGCGTAAATTGGCTGGATATTAACTAAGTCCTGCTAATATCTTGCTTTAATTGGCCGGATATTCACGAAATCCTGCCAATATCTGGCCTTAATTGGCCTTATATTTACTGAGTCGTACTTATGTCTTGATTTATTTGGCCGGATATTAACTAAGTCCTGCTAATATCTTGCCTTAATTGACTGGATATTTATTGAGTTCTGCACATGTCTTGCCTTCATTGGCCGGATATTGAATAAATCCTACTAATATCTTGCCTTTATTGACCGGATATTTATTAAGTCCTACTCATATCTTGCCTTAATTGGTCGGATATTCACTTAGTCCTGCAGATGTCTCGCCTTCATTGGCCAGATAGTAACTAGAAATGGAAGCTTCTAATGTGTCTCGTAAGGGCTTGCATTCTTCTTGCACCTTAATTTTTCTTTCTTTACACACTCCCCACACACTTACTTGGTAATGGAAGGGGGACCTACAGTTTAAGGTCGGTTCCGAACCACCAGGAGCAATAGCTTTAAGTACTTAGAGAAAAAATGTTTCTCTAGAGGTACCGGTCCCACGACTTTCCGGAGATGAACAACTCCCTTGCTAAGTTAGTGTTCACCGCATGGGCCGCCGAGGCTCTTCCAGAGTGCGAGACGGAAATCAAACCCGCAAGCCGACGGAGTGGTCCAAAGCCTACGCTTTAGCCCCCACGACCATCATCCCACTGGCCGGATATTACCTAAGTCCTGCTAATATCTGTCTTCAATTGGCCGGATATTTATTAAGTCATACTCATTTCTTGCCTTGATTGTCCGGTTATTCACTAAGTCTTGCACATGTATTGCCTTCCTTGACTGGATATTGACTGAGTGCTGGTAATATCGTGCCTTTATTGGCTGGATATTCACAAAGTCTTGCACATTTCTAGCCATAATTGGCCGGATATTTACTAAGCCCCGCTCATGCGTCGCCTTGATTGGCCGGATATTGACTAAGTTCTCCTGATGTCTTGCCTTCATTGGCCGGATACTGTCCAAGTCCTGCTAATATCTTGCTCTAATTAGCCGGGTATTTACTACGCTCTGCACTTTCCTTGCCTCAATTAGCTGGATATTCACAAAGTTCTTCACACGTCTTGCCTTCATTGGCCGGATACTGACTAAGTCCTGCTCATGTCTTGTCTTAATTGGCCGCATATTGACTAATTTCTACTAATATTGTGCCTTAATTGGACAGATATTAACTCAGTCCAAGTCTTGTCTTGTCTTGATTGGCCGCATATTCTGTAAGTCTTGTACGCGTCTTACCTTGATTGGCTGGATATTTACTAAGTGCTTCTCATGTTTCGTCTTAATTGCCCAGATATTCATTAAGTCGTGCACATGTCTTGCCTTCATTAGCTGCATATTTACTAAGTCCTACTCATATATTGCCTTAATTGGCTGGATATTCACTAAGTCTTGCACATGTCTTTCCCTCATTGGCCGGATATTGACAAAGTTCTGCACATATATTGCCATCATTGTTCGGATATTGACTAAGACCAGCTCATGTCTTGCCTTAATTGCCGGATATAATATAACTCCTGTTCATGTCTTTTTTTATTTGCCATGATATTGTCTAAGCTCTGTTTATGTCTTGCCTTAATTGGCCGAATATTGACTAATCCTACTCACGTCTTGTCTTAATGGGCCGGATATTCACTAAGTCCTGCACATGTCTTGCCTTAATTGGCTGAATATTATTAAGTCTTTCACGTGCCTTGCCTTAATAGGCCGGATATTAACTAAGTCCTGCTAATATCTTGCCTTAATTGGCCGGATATTTAAAAAGTCCTACTCATGTCTTGCTTTAATTGGCCGGATATTCACTGAGTTCTGCACATGTCTTGCCTTCAATGGCTGGATGTTGACTAAGTCCTACTAATATCTTGCCTTAATTGACCGGATATTTAAGCAGTCCAACTTATGTCTGTCCTTAATTGACTGGATATTCACGAAGCTCACCTCAATTGGTCGGATATTGACTAGCTCTTACTTATGTCTCGCCTTCATTGGCCTGATATTGACTAAGTCCTAAGTATTTAAAGTATCATTAAGTACTCCAATAATTGCAATAGATTTTTCATAATATGAGGTTGATAATTTTAATCTTAAGTTATGATTAATTTTTGAGTTCCAAGAATTCAACTAATTTGAAACATGAAAAAAAATCGAGAGATTGCAAAGAATTTAAAATAATCCAGAAGTTTTATGAGAATTCCAACGAGTTCGGAGAATTCAAATGAATTCTTCCTAATTTTAGTTGCTAATATTAATGTTCAGTAATACTTAATTTTTCAATTCAAAAAATTTAATAGGGTCCTCAGATTTCGAATCGAAATCAAAGGATTCAAACGAATTTAAGAGAAGTCAAAGAATTAGAAAGTATTTCAAGAATTAAAATGAATTTATAAATTTAGGTCGACGCTTCTAATTTTAGGTAATACTTAATATGTGAACATGAAAAATTCAAAAAACTGCAAAGAATTCAGGAGAATGCAAACATTTCTAAAGAATACGCAGAATTCAAACAAATTCAAATGATTCGAAAGAATTTAGACGGACTTAAAAGAATTCAAAAGAATTAAAAAGTATTCAAAGATTTCTAAAATTCAAATTCGGCACTTTAACAATTGGAAAGCTAGAGGGTGGATGAGGGCGGATTCCTTTCCATTTAAATTATAAATTTACGTTTAAACACCTTATTTCTTGTTAAGTAATAAGCGCTCCCTCGTTTGCAAGTTGAAGAATCTTAAGCCAATTCAAATGAATTGAGAGAATTCAAAAGTATTCTAAAGAATTCAAATAATTCACGGAATCTTAGTGTACTAAAAAAAACTCATGCGAAATGTTCATAATTTTAATTTGCTATTATTAATTATTAATGTTAAGCAATACTTAATTTTTGAATTCAATGAATTCAAAGAAATACAAGAATTAAAATTTCACTTGGAACAGGGAATTTTTTACATGTTCAGAATTTGCCACAGTTTAAAAGTTCCCTCTTCTAAATGTTATGTAAAGAAAGTAACTCAAGTAGTTTTTAGAGTAGAAGCATTATTTCAAAGAAGGAATATTTCTGAATTAAAATATACAATTTTTACGTAGTTTTTAATGAATTCATCTGTTTCTAGTTAAAAATTATTTCATTAACTGGTTAAAAGTTCAACTCTTTTGTTAAAAATTAATTTTTTTGGTAGAAAATTTATCTTTTTGGCATAAAATTCAACTATACCAGTTGAAGATTCATCATTTTAGTTAAAAATTCATAATTTTAGTTGAAAATTAATTGCTGTAACTGAAAATTTAAATGTTCCATTTTCAGTTGAAAGTTGATCAGTTCTAGTTGAAAGCTAATCAATTTGTATGTAAATTGGTATTTATCAATTGAGGATTCGACTATTTCATTGAAAATTTACGTATTTTGCTAACAAATTGATTCTTTTGTGGATATTTATCTTTTTCTTTGAAAGTTAATTTATGGTTAAAAAAATATCCTTTTCAGCCAAAAATTCTATTCTAGTTAACGATTCATCATTTCAGTTAAACATTAATATTTTATTAATATTATACGAGCTGTGTTCAAAAAGTAAGGTGACTTTTCAATTTTCGCGGGGTACGTTCATTCAAGTTTTAAATTTTTTGTTTTGTTGTGTTGGTACATTCGTCATGATCATATATTCACAGTTTTAACTATATAGCTCGTGTTGTTTTTTCTGGTAGAGGCGTAAAAGGTTAGAAGGGTTTGGTGTGCTCGGCGATTTTCTTCTTTCTAAAAAAATGGAGAAAAGAGTTTGCATTAAATTTTGTGTGAAAAATGGAACCCAGTGCTCCAAAACTCTTGAAATGTTGACAGTTGCATACGGTGAGTCTACTCTGAGTAAGAAAAATGTATATAAGTGGTACAAGCTGTTCCAAGAATGCGGAGAGGATGTCGAAGACGAACCTCGCCCTGGACGTCCCAGCACGTCAACAACAGATGAAAACGTTCAAGCAGTGGAAGGAATGGTGTTGAAAAATCGCCGAATCACCATCAGAGAAGTTGATGAAGATGTTGGCATATCGGTTAGCTCATGCCATGCTATCTTTTCAACGTTTTGGGCATGAGACGAGTGTCAGCGAAATTTGTTCCAAAACTGCTTAATTTCGATCAAAAGATCCATTGGATGACCATCGCTCAGGAGATGTTGAATGAAGTCAATAATGATCCTGATTTTCTCAAAAGGGTTATAACTGGGGTTGAATCGTGGGTATATGGTTATGACGTCGAAATTAATGCCCGATCGTGTCAGTGGAAGCATCCTGAGTCTCCAAAACCGAAAAAAGCACGTCAAGTTCGGTCAAATGTGAAGGTTTTGCTCACTGTCTTCTTTGATTACCGTGGCGTAGTGCATCAGGAATTCTTGTCACAAGGTCGTACGGTCAATAGGGAGTATTACCTTCAAGTTATTTTCAAGGATTGAGGAGATAAAAACTGCATCGCTGAAAGAACTCAAGGCTATAACACAAAATGATTATCAGAAGTGCTTCGATGATTGGAAAAAGCGTTGGCACCAGTGTATTATATCTGAGGGGGATTACTTTGAAGGGGACAACATAAATATTGAGGAATAAATGAATATGTTTTGAGAAAACCATAAAGTCACCTTATTTTTTGAACACACCTCGTATTGATGTTTATTACTATTTTTATTCAATATTAATATTTTAATTAATACTTAATATTATTACTTAAATTCATGTTTTATCAACATTAATATTTATTAAAGATTCATCAATTTATTAAAAAATTCCAAAAAACAAGTCCTATTCAAATTTTCATAATTTTTGCAGAAAAAGTACAAACCGTGTATAATGATACATAATATAGAATTGATAATAACACCAGCACACAAAAAAGTGGCCTGTCCGACAGACTACACTAGTATATTTATATGTTTTTGGGGTCCCTGAATTCGAATCCGGTGTTCAAATAACCAAGTTGGCTTAAATTTTTCTGAAAAATGTAAAAATAGACGTAAAATCGACAAAAAAAGCGATTTTTCAGGTATATTTTAGCAAAAAAAAAATATTTTCTCGCCCGGTGGACTTAACCAACATATTTATATTTCTTTTGGGTCGCTGAATTCGAATCTAAGGCCAAAATAACCAATTTGGCTCATACTTTTTCGAAAATTGCAAAAATAGACGTAAATTCGGCGAATACAGCGGTTTTTCTTGTATACTTTTGCAACAAATAAATTTGTCATGCCCGGTGGTCTAAATCAGCATATTCTTATGTTTTTGGGGTCGACAGTAGTCAGCCATCATGTTGATATCCCAACATCCCTGATATCTCCTCTCCATCTCTTTTATATCCTAGTGGAATCAACTATTAAAATGTGGTTTCAGAAATAGTAACAAACTTTGGTAAACTAGGCTGCCTTATGAGTTTAAAGGTACATTTTTTTCATTCACATATAAATAAGTTTCCAGGCCTATAAGCTTGATAGGCAAGGGGACTCGTGGTAATAACGCACCCCGAAGGGGACAGAATTTACTACGTCCACGTTGTTGTTCCTGGGTAACGCTAAAAGTAAATAAAAGTTATTTACAAAAAATCCTACTATTGCCATGCAAGGAGACTAACACAAATTAAAAACCCCGAAACGTGAGAGGCAAAGGCAATCTACAGTGAACTACAATCCCAGTCCAGGAAGATAAAGATTTAAAGGTTTTCATTGATCTATTTCTAATTTTGCGTTTTTAGATAAAATATAAGCCAACTGGGTTACTTAAACCCCGGATTCAGAATCAGTGACCCCAGAAATATAAGGATATGCTGGATAAGTCCACCGGGGATGAAGATATATATTTTGTTTGCAAAAATATGCACGAAAAACCGCTGTTTTCGTCGATTTTACCTCTATTTTTCGATTTTTCGATTAAATATGACCCAACTGGGTTATTTTGATCTCATATTCAGATTCAGCGACCCGAAGAACATAAGGATATGCTGATTTAGAACACCGGGCATGAAAAATTTTCTTGTTGCAAAAGTATACAAGAAAAATCGCTGTATTCGCCGATTTGACGTCTATTTTTGCGATTTTCGAAAACGTATGAGCCAAATTGGTTATTTGGCTTCAGATTCGTATTCAGAGAGCCAGAAGACTTATAAATATGTTGATTAAGTCAACCGAGCGAGAAACTATATATTTTTTTTTCAACAGTATGAATGAAAAATCGCTACTTTTGTCGATTTTACGTCTATTTGTTCGTTTTTCAGAAAACATATAGATATGCTAGTGTAGTCTGTCGGACAGACCACTTTTTTTTATGCCGGTGTAATATATAATGTGGGAAAAAACTGGATTCTATCTAAACTCCCAAAAAAAAATTTCCCAAAAGCGAAAAATTTAAATCTATTTTTAAACGTGTGTGCTTTTTTGATGGTAAACCATTTAAATTTATCTTGATTTGTTTTTTATTTAGATGAATTACTATGATGCCAGAAATTTCATTGAGATTAATTTGAAAAAATTCATTCCTTGAGGGGAGAATAATATTTTTAATTTCATGAATACACTAAATGTCATAGTTTACAGGCAATATGCTGCCGTAGGTCATAGGAAGTCGCTTTTGAGTCAGTTTATAATCGTTGTTTTTTTGGAGCAACGTAACATAGATTTGCACAAGACTACACTACGGGGAAAATATTTCAAATTCGTTTCCGCTCCTCTACAAATTCTACGCCACTTTTATTCTCGGCGCCCAATAGCCCAATAACCGAACCAGACGATTAGCCGAATAACTGGCCAGTCGGCTATTCAACGCTGAATAGCCGACTGTATATCTAGCAGGTGCATGCACCTGCTCAAGTTCATCTAGTGGACCAGTCGGTTATGCGACTAGAACGTTTCAGCCCAGTAGACGATTATGCATACGATTTATCATATATTTTAAGGATTTAGATTTTTCAGTGGCTTCTCATGAAAATATTCTCAATATAAAATAATAAAAAGAGTTCCTATTAGAAATGTTAAGCTATTTACAATTTCAATATTGTAGTAATGTGATACGAAATGCGTTAGTATGGAAATCTTAAACAAAAAATTATCCGATTCTTGAAATAAGCAAGGAAAAGTACAAAAGAATATTGTGTCTCCTATTAGTGCTTTTTTATTCAAGATAATTAGAAATGAAATTACAATCTTTAGAAACATCATGGAAAGTTTGCAAAAAAAGCTATTTCACGTCAAATCTGGATAAATATAGTTAACCCTCAATTGTCACACGTTTAACGAATATCATTGCAAAAAGTTAAGTGGCCATTATAGAAATTTTCGCCATTGAAAAAAGCATGGGATCCAATGGACCCCGAGTAACCTTAAAATATATGATGAACCGTATGTATAGTCGTCTACTGAGCTGTAATGTTCTAGTTGAATAGCCCATTGGCCTCTTTTTGGCTGCCTTCATCCGTCCACTAAACGATCTTCAGCAGGTGCAGGTATACAGTCGGCTATTCAGTGTCGATTAGCCGACGGACCAGTTAGTCGGCTAATCGGCTAGGCTGGTTATTGTACTAAAATGTATATGTTGTATGTATATATGTTGTATATGTATGTAATGGGTGACCCATTTCAATCTATAATCCCAAATATCTTCTAAAATACTTTATCTACGCAGAAATGGTTTTGACAAAGGTTGACCAAGATCAAGAATAAACTAAGGAAAAATGGTTTTTCTGACCATGGAAAGGTAAAAAATTAAGGTTAAATGTCTGAGAAACGACCAGCTGCGCTTTTTCTGAATTGTCTTGGTTTTTCGGGGTAAACAAACGTTAAAGATGCTTCAGAGAAGTCGATGAAATTTTAAGGTGTACATGACCTTGACCATCATGACCTTCAGGTCAATTTTCAAGGTCACTTTGAGGTCAAGACGATTTTTCTTAGATTGAACTCTGTGTCTGAATGAAGTTTCTTTGTAAATTTCAGGCTATGGATTATTATCAAACCTCCCCCCCCCCACCGCTCATCCAGACAGTGACAATCATTAAGGATCAAATGTAAAGACTGTGACTATGTAATTACAAAAGTGACAATCGTGAAAATGTCACTTCACTGTGACTATTTATAAAAAAAGACACTTTGTCCTTACTTTTAGCGTTACCCACAAACAGTAGTGTGGACGTAGTAAGTTCTGTTTTCTTTGGGGTGCTTTCTTGTCGTGAGTTTCCCTTGCCTCTCCCGTTTCGGAGGATTGATTAACATAAGCCCTCTTGCCTCTCACGTTTCGGGTGGTTGATTAACGTGAGTCCCCGTGCCTCTCACCATTGCTAACAGTGTTACAATCAGCCATGGAGTAACTATTCAAAGTGTTTTCCATTGGCTTGAAGACATAAACGCCTTTTATAACCGTCCACAGTTTTAAAAAAAGTTTCTCGAGAGATGGCTGATCAAGTTGTTCGAATCCTTTCTATTAGATCTTCTCTTGTTATGGGTCGCTGAGCAAAAACTACAATTTTAATGTAAACGTTTCCGTTAAAAAAGTAGGGTCCAATTAAATAGCCATTTACTATTACGCACCACACCATAACACTCCATCGATTTTGATGATCCATCGGTCTGTACCAGTGAGGCTTTTCGTCCGACCAATAATGACAGTTATGTCTATTGAGCTGTCCGTCACTGTAAAATTTACTTTTATCTAATAAAAGTACATATCGAAAGAAACTAGGGTTAGATTGCAGAATAGGGACCTCACCTTTATTTTGGCTGGGAACAAATTTTGTTTGGTAAGAAACTATTAGAATCTTTAACTTAATGATAAATAAATCGATTTGATGAGACAACAATTTTAAATTATTGTTACTTTCGTTACTATGATGTCTCAAATATATGGGTCTGTCACGATATATCACAATGATCAAATTAAACATGAAGTTGGAAATGAGTTGTGATTTTCCCAGCATTATTCTTTTTACTAGTCACAGGGGTGCCTTCCTGCCGTGACAAAACGTTGCAAAAAGGTTGAGTTTTGACAAAATTATTTTTTTGACCTGTTAAAGGGGTGTTTCTGGCCGTTTGGATGTTTAAAGGCACCTGACCGATGAGTTAAATATGATCATTCTGATATCGTAAAATATCCATATTTGAGATATCGTAGTAACAAAAGTAACAATAATTTGAAACTTCTGTCTCGTCAAATCGCTTCATTTATCGTTCAATTAAAGATTCTAATATTTTCTTGCAGAAAAATACTTTTTCTCCAGCCAAAAAACAGTTGACGCACCTATCCTGCAATTGCGCCGAAACTAGGATCATTCTGTACCTGTCATCTGTGCTGTACTGTTTCTGTACTATCTGGTCGTTTCTCAAATATTTGACCTTAATCTTTTAGCTTTCCAAGGTCAAAAAAACTATTTTTCCACAGGTCATTTTTAACGTGAAATTTTTCCGCTATTTTAAATCCGCAGTCAAATATAGGCCTTCTAATTTAAAAAAGGATCTTACCCCCATTTCACCTTGAAAATTGATCTCAAGGTCAAAGTTGATGGAGCAGTCAAATGTCCCCCTCGATCTTGATTAACCTTTGTCAAAACCTGTCTTTTGGAAAGCTTAAAGGTTCACCCACAAATCGTTAGGTGCATAGAGAGACTGATGCCACTTTGGAAAACCAGATTTACTATCTTATCTGGAAACAATCGTTTGACAACTAAGAAGGTCACCTTTCAGAGCGGTGTCTTTCAGGGCGACACCATGAGCCCACTCCTCTTTTGCCTTACATTATTGCCACTATCTCTAGCACTTCGCCATTCCGACGGGTACCTGTACGGCAAACTTGCAGATCGAAAGTACAAGGTCACTCATGTATTTTACTTGGACGATCTTAAGATCTATGCTAAAAAGAAGGAGCAACTACATCTAGCTCTAGGGATTGTCGAGCGATATAGTAAGGAAATTGGAATGGAATCGGGGTTAGACAAATGCACCAAGGTTTATTTGAAGCGAGGAAAACTTAATGGCATCCCTGAAGATCCTGAGCTCGTTGATAGAAGCGCTATACGACACCTTTGCGCTGGAGAGACTTATACATACCTGGCCGTGCCACAGAGCCTCATTCAGGATGTGATATCTATAAAGGATAGCCTCCAAAGCAAATACAAACGTCTCATCCGGCAGATCTGGTCTTCAGAACTGTCAGCGAGGAACAAAGTATCTGCAACAAACATGCTTGCCGTCATGGCAGTACTCTATTCGTTTGGAGTAATTCCATGGACGAAGAATGAGCTCAGATCCCTTGATATCGGGGCAAGAAAGGTTATGTACATGAAGAAAAGCATGCATCTCAAGTCTTCTGTTCCGCGAATGCACATCTCACGCCGTCAAGGTGGTCGCAAAATATTGAGACTTGAATGCCTTCACAATAAGATTATTCTGGGTACAGCACATAGAGTCGCAAATGGAAGAGACCCTCTTCTTAAAGTGGTCAGGAATCACAAAAAAAGTGGACAAAGAAGCTCTTTTGTACAAAGCAGCGGAGGAGGCTGCTGAAACACTCGGACTCAACTTCGGTATTAAGGGTGAGCAAAATGCATCAAATCTTATCTATCTCGAGTACTCACTCCTGAGCTAACGTTTTCTTTCCTTAAATCGCCCGGATTGCTGTCTGCCACGAAGGGTTTCATTTTGGCATGCCAAAACGGTGTCATTTCCACCTTAACATACCGTCGCCACATTTTGAGCCAAGACATTCACGATTGCAGCTGCAGGGCCACACATAGTCTTTCTTGACTTCGAGAAGCGAACTGGGTCCGTTATCGAATTTTCGGCTCCAGCTGACAAAAACATCATAGCCAAGGAGAATGAAAAAAAGAGATATAGAGACCTTATAAGGGAGGTGCAACGATTGTACCCGAGTAAATTCTGTTAAACTAATCGTCCTTATGATCGGCGCTCTTGAAGGTGTCAAGGTTTCACTCGTTAATAGCCTGAAAAGCATCCCTGCGTGTCAAAAATATGCTAAACCACTTGCGGGAAAAATGCAGAATGCGTTCGTCCTTGGGTCGCTCCGTGTTCTCAGGTTGCCCGAAACTTTTGCCGGATCTTCGTATTGATTCCGTTACAGACTGTAACCACCTATCTCACGGTCGTGAGATGTAGTTGTGGTTGACATTTTACCGCGATTTCGCTGGGAGCGGTTGCCACTTTTCAGATTAGCACCCACTCTCGGCGAAATCCTGCGGTTGACCTTATGACAAA
>NC_046662.1:140522328-140527616 GCF_010883055.1 Belonocnema kinseyi
GATAGAACTATAGGAATGGGCATGGATAATGTGTAATAGTGAATGGTGCAATGATAGCAACATTCGTGTTCTTGAAGGCGGCTTTTCATGGCTTCCACAATAAAGAAAACTACTAAGTATAATCTTCTATTTGTATTTTGATTCTTGTAAGAACATAAGATTGAATCTTACAATAAACTTTATTTATGAATTTGAGGTCGCTGCTTACGAATCTGCTATTAGGTTTTCGAATTCCAAAAATGGCGGATCTAATATGGCGGCTAAAAGTGCAAAAATCGTTTTACGTTAACAGCACGAGTTTGGTATGAATATGGGGGTTTTTGGATTCGCTAATTACAAATCTATTATTAGTTTTTTGAAATTTCAAAACAGCGGATCCAATATGGCAGTCATGACCTTGTGGCAGCCATGAAATGTCGCCCATTTTAGAAAATCGCAAAAGGCCATACAACATGAAAAAGTATAAGATTCAACGAAAATTTCAAGCCAAATAACGTTAATTTATCTTGCAACTTGAAGTGTGAGGGGGGAGTGCCTGATTTAACGGAGAATGCAGAGAATTTGACTGAGAATATATATATATATTATGAACATAGGAAACACGAGACTAGGCATGCCATCCTAACTTGGCGAGCGGGGTTGAATTCAAGGGAGGGGATTCCAGGAGTGGGGCGACCGACAATCTTACGATGTGCCACTTGATTATATGCACGAGAGTTTTTTGTCTACAAACTGTTCATGAAAATATAAACATGTAAGCAGTGCCATGTTTGTCGCGGGACATCAAAAGATGACTATGGAGTCGCATAAGTAGATTACGATGCGCTCGCTCTCATTCGCCTGCTCTCTTGCTTCGATTGCTCG
Organism: Belonocnema kinseyi; assembly: GCF_010883055.1. Taxonomy (NCBI): domain Eukaryota; kingdom Metazoa; phylum Arthropoda; class Insecta; order Hymenoptera; family Cynipidae; genus Belonocnema; species Belonocnema kinseyi. The sequence continues at coordinate 140,523,193 of NC_046662.1, forward strand.
CTCACTCTTCCGACAGTATAATTGCGCTAGATTAATGTAGAAGTAACAAGATATAAGAATTGGTGTGAATGGCTATAAATATGGTATATATTGCAAATAGTTAGGATCATATAATATGAAGTATGCAGATGGCCACGTAAGAAACGAAGTTCATGTAAACCCCAAGGGGTCATATTATCAATAAAGAATATAACTTATAAAAATACTTCTTAACACTCTTGCTTCTTACAAAAATATTAATTGTTACTATTGTAATAATAATAATAATAATGATAATAATAATATTATATTATGTTCCGCGTTGATGTCGCGGTAGGGCTTGAGCTCTCCTCTCATGACTTTGACGGCAATGTTGGAGGTATCATTGCTACTGACAGGGTTTCCCATGCCAAATAGGCTGATAACGAAGAGGAGAGGGACTAAGTAGAACACCAAAACCCATCAATGAAAAATGGAGAATATATTAAATATTATGGTCATATTATAATATTTTATAATTGTATTATTTATTTATTTTTAATTATTATCCATATTTTTTCCGTTTTTGCATATATAAGGATTTCCAGACACAGGGAGATAAACAGGGAGGGGAGGAGGTTACTAGATATAATAGGAGAAAAAGGATGATCCATATATAATGGCAATATGAAAGGAGATGAGGAAGGAGAAATGACATTTGTAGGGGAGGGAGAGACAGTGATAAACTACATCCTGTCGGAAGAAAGAATGAGGAATTGGATAAGTTAAATGAAAATGGGTAATGAGATTGGGTCCGAGCACTTCCCGGTAAAAGCTGAAAGGTGGTGGCCAGAAGCGAGGCAATTGGAGAAAGGAAAGAGGTGGAGAAAGGAACAAGAAAAGGAGAACTTGGGAAGTAGATCATCTGAAAGAGTTTGAAGGAAAAAGTGGAAAAGGGAAAGATTAGGTTTATAGAAGAGGAGGGAGTAAACTCGTTGATGGAAAGATGGAAATGGTCAATTGAGTAGATAAGGGATGAGATGGGTACAATAACAGAAAGAGAGGAGGGAAAAAGAGATTGGTGGGACGAGGAATTTAAGGAGGAGAATAATGGAGAAAATGGAGAATAGGGGAAATGGAGAAGGAGGAGTACAATAAAAGAAAACGTAGACATGAGAGGATGCTAGAAAGGGAAAAGCAAAAAGGAAAGGTAAAGTACAAGGAAGAAGTAGAAAAAGCGATCAAAGAAGGTTTGGTATGTGATAAATAAGAAAAGAGGAGAAAAGCAGGGCTCTTGCTTCTTACAAAAATTTAATTGTTACTATTGTAATAATAATAATATTATGGTAATAATATAATATTTTATAATTGTATTATTTATTTATTTTTAATTATTATTAATTTTTTTTTCGAAACTCTTATTTTTTGAACAAAATATTGTCTTTGAAAAATATAATCATTATTTTAAATGTCATTAATGTGTTTTCAGAAATTATTTCAGAGAATAATAAATCTTACGTTAATGTTAAGAAATATTATTAAACAGTCCTAATTATAATTAAAATTAATTATATAACATTAAAAAATAGAAGCTGTTGAGTGTTAAAATATTTATAAGATATTATTCCAAAACAATCCATTGTTCCTGTACATGTATATTTAATATCTCCTTTTTACTATTTTGAGGGCCTTCGCTCCCTGTACATAAAATTTACATTCCATCCTTAACCTAAGTTATCAGCTGCTTATTTTCTAATGTTTCGCCTTACTTAAAAGTAAAATTAAATAATAATAACAAAAAATAATATTAATAATTCTAGTAATGATCGAACTTCCAGGGCTTCCGTTTCCTCTTACATAACCTTTCGGTAACCTATTTTTCATCCCCTTCCAGTCTTTCTCATCTGGTTTATCTCTAGACTCTTCTTCGTCTCTTTTCCCCCTACTTTTCTCAAAACTTTTCTCTTTTTTCCTCAATTCTTCTTATTCTTCCTTCCAGCACCACCCCTCCCCATTTATCCATAACCTGTCTTTCCCTACCCATACCATATGGCCTTTTTTCCTCTTTACGCAAGCCCTCTACTAAATTTTCCGTCTCCCTTTTCTCTCCATGCATGTTAGATCTTCAATTCTTTCCCTTCTTCCTCTCAATAATTTTGTTCCCTTCATAATTTTCTTTTTTTCCTTCTCACTCCCCACTTCTACTAGAAAGATTCCCTCTTTTCCTTTCTTCATCCCCCCTATTCGCTTGGCTCCTGCTACCCTTACCTGCACTCTAACGTCTCTCAAAAGATTTTTCATTTCCACTTCTCTTGTTTTACTCTTCACTTTTATTCCCTTAACTACTATATTATTTTTCATCTTTGCCCTTTCTTCTCCTTCTAATCTTCTTTCAATCTCATTCGATCTTTTTCTAGATCTTTCATTTTCACTTAGCACGTTCATTTCATGCCCTTTTACTATTTCCTCATTCTCTGTTTTCCCCCATATTCTCATTGCTAATTTCTAGATTGTTCACCCGTTTTTCCAACTGTTTTATCTTTCTAGCTCTCTGCTTGTCAACCTGTGGCAGTTTATTCTCAATGCTCTCTAGCTCACACCAAACCTTGTCTTTCTTTTCCTTCTAGCGTTTATCCCATTCTTACCATTTTTCTCTTACCTTTTTCATTTCCCCCCTTACATCGTTTCCCTGCCTATTCAAATCCCTATTCATGTCATCCAATCTGTTTCTTGTTTCCTCTCGAAATCTTTTCATGAGAGCTTCCAATTTTTCAAACACCCCCCCCATCCCCCCTGTCTCTTTCTGGTGTTTTGCATTTAATTCTAACCTTCTTGTTATCCTTGTCCCTTTCTACATCACCGTCTCCTGCGTCGCGCTTGTCTTTTTCTGCCATTCGTCCAGACTTCTGTTCGAACCCGCGTTGCATAGCTTGTTGAGACGCTGTAAATTTGAGGGTCTTCCGCGTTTCTTACTCGTATCTGAAGGTCCGTCCACTCAGCGCCGCCACCAAGGCAAATTATAAAATGGAATACGCCATATTTTCTCACTTTTTTTTTTGCTTTATGATGACATATATTACTTTTCCCAAAAAACTACCCCTAAGTCTTACCTTTAACAATGTAAACTTGATTTAGGGCTTCAAATTAATCACATGACACTTGAACATTTTGCCCTCTTTATAATTTCCCCAAAACTACCCTTCCATGTGAACGTATACAGCGGAACATATATATGTATAAAAAAAAGCATAAAAAATAATACAAATTAGAAAACACTGTTAGTTATATTTTTTTTCTCTTTTTTTGCTTTTTGATAATATATAATACCTTCCCAAAAAATACCCCTAAGTCATACATACCCTCCGCTGGTAATCAAAAACGTTTAAAAAGTTTAAAAACCACCTTAAACAATATAAAAATGATTTAGGACTCAAAATTAATAAAAGGAAACTTGAAAATTTTTCTTTTATCACAATTTCTCCGGAAACTACCCTTATACGTGAACCTATGCAGCGGAACATATATATGTATGAAATAAGCATAAAAAATAATCAAACTTAGAAGAAACTGTTGGTGGATAATTTTCCTTTTGTTTTGCTCTCCGATAATATGTAATACGTTACCCAAAAACTACCTCAAAGTCATACATACCCTCCACTCGTCATCAAAAACGTTTTAGAAGTTTGAAAACCACCCGGAACAATGTAAAAATGATTTGGAACTCCTAATTGATTACATATTCCAGCGGAAGATGTTCTGTTGCATACGTTCACGTGGCAGGGTAGTTTTTCGGGAAAATGATGAAGAGGGGAACATTTTCAAGTGTCATGTAATTCATTTGGAGTTCTAAATCATTTTTTACATTTTTCAAGATATTTTTCGAACTTGTAAAACGTTTTTGATGACGAGGGGAGGGTATGTATGACTTCGGGGTAGTTTTTCGGAAACGTATTATATATTATCAAAGAGGAAAAAAAGAGCAAAAAAATATCGACTGACAAGGTTTTCTAAGTTTTATTATTTTTTATGTTTTTTTTCATACATATACGAGGGTAGTTCAATAAGTCCTTAGAATGAAGTATAAAAACAATTTTTTTTGGGTAAATTTTTTTTTTATTTTTCAACATAATCTCCTTGGAGCTCTATACACTTGGTCAATCGCTTTTCAAGTTTTTTAAATCCTTCAGAAAAGTGCGTTTTCGGAAGTTCCTCAAAATAAGCACTTACAGAGGCAATGACGTCTTCGTTGTCTGGAAATCTCTGTCCACCGAGCCATTTTTTCAAGTTTGGAAATAAGAAAAAGTCACTGGGGGCTAAATCTGGTGAATACGGTGGGTGTTCGACCAATTCGAATTTTAGTTCAACAATTTTAGCCATTGAAACGAAGCATGTGTGAACTCGGGCGTTGTCGTGATGAAAGAGAATTTTTTTTCTCGCCAAATGTGGTCGTTTTTTTTTCATTTCTT
>NC_046662.1:140527716-140543473 GCF_010883055.1 Belonocnema kinseyi
TAAACTCAGAAGATGTGGACTGTGACTGCACCATATATCTAGCCGGGAGTGGTGCTGACTGAAAACAGATGATTTGGAGCGATTCGCGCGCCATCTGTTGGTAATTCTAAGGACTTATTGAACTACCCTCGTATATGTTCCGCTGCATACGTTCACGTGGAAGGGTAGTTTTGGGAATATTATAATAAAAGGCAAATTTGCAAGTTTCATTTTAATAATTTCAAGCCCTAAATCATTTTTGTATTGTTCAAGGTGGTTTTTTAACTTTTAAAACATTTTTGATCATGATGGGTGAATATGTATGACTTAGGGGTAGTTTCTGGGAAACGTATTATAAGTTATCAGAGAGAAAAAAAAGAGCAAAAAAATATCAACTAACAGTTTCTTCTAAGTTTGACTATTTTTAATAGTTTTTTCATACATATATATGTTCCGCTGCATACGTTCACGTGGAAGGGTAGTTATTCGGGAAAATTATGAAAAGGGGGAAATTTGGATGTACTATGTAATCAATTTGGAGTTCTAAATCATTTTTGCATTGTTCAAGGTGGTTTTCCAACTTTTAAAACGTTTTTGATGACGAGGGGAGGGTATGTATGACTTACGGGTAGTTTTTGCATAACGTGTTATATATTATCGGAGAGCAAAAAAAGAGAAAAAATACCAACTAACAGTTTCTTCTAAGTTTAATCATTTTTAATGCTTTTTCATACATATAAATGTTCTGCTGCATACCTTCACGTGGACGGGTGGTTTTGGGAAAATTATTAAGAGGGCGAAATTTCCAAATGTCATGTGATTTATTTGAAGCCCTAAAACATGTTCACATTGTTGTAGGTAGTTTTCCCATTTTGAAAACGTTTTTGATCACAGGGGGTAGTTGTGTATGACTTAGGGGTAGTTTTTTGGGAAACGTAATATATGTCATCATAGAGCAAAAAAAATCTCCACTTATCGTTTATCGCATTATAATTATTCTTAGTGAGTTTTCTTAGGTAGCGGCGCTAAGTGGACGTCCTGCTAGCGCCGCCACCCTTTGCTCCGAAGTTTAAAGAGCAAAAAATTTATTTTTTCGCATAAAATTAGCAAAGACAAGCAAACAATATGGCGTATTCCATTTTATAATTTGCCTTGGTGGCGTTGTCAGTGGACGGACCTCGTACCTGAATCCGCTACCATCCCCTCCCTGGACGACTTCTCGAGTCTTTCCTCACCGCTGCTGTCACTCCGAGCTACGTCACCCTTCCCACTCACTGCACACGCTTTCAGCAACGTCAGCTGTTGTTTCCACTACCGTTTTTTGTTTTGTGCAATCGTCCAGTAACTGTTGCCCTCTGGCGCCAGTTTGTGGACTTAGTGTCGTCGGCTTCCTACCTTACTCGAAGCTTCGTCACGTTTCCCGCCTATATCATCTACCTCTTGCCCCCTTACCAAGCAACTATTTTCCTACTCCTAACCTCAAAAACTTCATACGCTCCAAATTTTCACATTAAACCACTCACTTTCACCCTTCACACCTTTACCTTCACTCACCCTTCTTCCTTTACACTCGATCTCCGCATTCTCTGCCTTTTCTGCATCCACTCACCCTTATTCCCTTCACCAAAGCAAAAAATACACCAGTTGAGAAAAAAGAGTTCTTTCGCGATCGGTACCAGAAACGGAAGGCGCATTGTTTCTATACATTTACTTTTTTGTATTGCTGTTTAAGGATTTGCATAGATTAAAGAATATCTTATAAGTATTTTAAAATGCATCCGTTGGGGATCAATAGGTGAACAACAAAAGAAAAATCATAGGTAGTATTCGAAGTGTGTATTATAAATATTGGTAGCTTAAGTCGTCAATACTGTTGTGTTGTAGCCGTATTTAGTCTCATGATAGTACTTACAATCTGGCCACTTTATTATTTGTTGATTCCTGTAATTTTAACATATACCTTTAATCATATTCCCCCCTCAGCAAATGTATAGGAAATGGCTTTCATTCGATTTTGATTAAACTTCGTAAATTTATAGTTCTCAATGTCTCAATGTAAATTCTCGATCAAAAGCGTTATGGGGCACAAAGTCCGAAAATGGACAGTTTTCGAGTTATAGAGGGTTAAACAACCAACCCTTTTAAGAATAATTACCAAATATCCCGAAAACCGCAGCTCTGAGAAAAAATGTTCACTTTGAAAGTTATTGGGCTCTAACTGGGAAATGCAAAGAAAGACATGGCCTTAAGACACAGGTCCTTTTTCAAGGTCATTCAATTTGAATTTCTCATTTATTGCTAATATTCAGCTAATAAATACAAGATATAAAGAGGAAATCAATGTAGAACCCATAAAGGCAAGACATGAGAATGACTTAGTCAATAGGCAGCCAATAAAGGAAAATCATGAGAAAGGTGTTTTCAAGACATGTCCTTCTTGACTCTCACGTAACTTACACCCTTTTTAACCCCCCTCCCCCTCGAAAAAGAAAAAAAATCTCTCTCATCTCTTGCCTTCATTGGCTAGATAATGACTAAATCTCGCTCATGTCTTGCCTTCATTTGCTAGATAGTGACTAAATCGTACTCATGACTTGCCTTCATTGGCTAGATAAGGACTGAAGCTCGGTCATCTCTTGTCTTCATTAGCTAGATAATGATTAAATCTCGCTCATGACTTTCCTTTATTAGCCGGATATTGTCTAAATCAAGCTCATTTCATGCCTTCATTGGCTAGATATTGACAACATCCTGGACAAATCTTGCTTTTATTGGCTAGATAATGACCTGCGTCCTAAGGCTATGACTTTCTTTGCATTGTTCCATTAGAGCCCAATAACTTTCATACGGAACATGTTTTTCGCAGAGTTGCAGTTTTCGAAATATTTGGTGATGTTTGTTAAAAGGGTTGGATGTTTAACCCTGTATAACTCGGAAACTGTCCATTTTCGAACTTTGTGCCCCATAACACTTTTCATCGAGACATTGAGAACTACAATTTTACGAAGTTTAATTAAAATCGACCGAAAGCCATTTCATTAAATTTGCTGCGGGGTCCAAAAGTCTTAGATTATTATGTCGTTTCTAAAGTCATGGGGAAATATATACTAAAGGACGGTTGTGAGACGTGGTTGTGGCTGAAATTTTACCGCGATTTCGCTCGAAGCGGGTGCAATTTTTCAGATTAGCACCCGCTCCCGGAGAAATCCTGCGGTTGTCCTTATGACAAATTTTAAATTATATATATACATTCCCTGTCAAATTAGCCACTTCGCCCTCACACTTCAATTTTCTAGATAAATTAACGTTATCGTCCTCAAAATTTGCGTTGAAGCTTCTACTTTTTCATGCCGTATGGCCTTTTGCGATTTTTTAAAATGGTGGACCTTTCATGGTGCCGCAATGTCATAGCTGCCATATTGGATCCGCTATCTTGAAATTTTAAAAAACTAATAATAGATTCACAATTAGCGACCCTAAATACCCCTATATTCATACCAAACTCGTGATGTTGACGTAAAATGATTTTTTTACTTTTCAGCCGCCATATTGGATGCGCGATTTTGGGATTTCGAAAAACTAATAGCAGATTCTTAATCAGCGACCTTAAATACAGAAATAAAGTTGATTTTAAGATCCAATCTTATGTTCTTAAAAGAATCAGAGTACAAATAAAAGATTATGTTCAGTCGTTTCCTTCATTGTGGCAGCCATGACAGAAACACGATTTTGAAAAATCACAAAAGGTCATACGGCATGAAAGGTATAAGCTTCAACGAAATTTTAAGCCCAATAACGTTAATTTATCTTGCAAATTTAAGTGTGAGGGGGGGGGGCTGATTTGACAGAGAATTCCCAATACGAATATTGCTACTATTGCCCCTTTCTCCCTTTTAATCCTTTTATTTATCAGATAATTCAGAACATATGGTATATGTCGTATATCACCCGCATTCCTTTTCTAAACCCCGTCTAAATCGGTGGCTGTATCTTTTTTTCTTCAACTTTTTTCTTCAATTTCTCTGACACAACAGTTACATATACCTAATACGGTATTGGCATAAGCATCTCAGCCCAATAATCTTTAACCTCCTCCCCTATGAATTTCTTCATTATGGTTACCACTACTTCTTCTTTCCATGACTCTGGTCACCTCTTTCCCCTCCATTCCCTATTACACATTATCTGTGCCCTTTCCTATAATTCCATACCGCATATTTCCAGACATGCGTATGGAATTGGTTAACGTTTTCGTTATTCAACAATTTTTTGACATTGCGTAGAAATATTTTTTTTATCAGACTTATTAGGTCATCAGATTGTAGTTAAAATAGGTACATAAGAAAAGTACATATAGAAAAATGCCTCAATTTGTACTCGGGTTTAGGAATTGAACGCCAGACTTTTGATACAAAAGTCTGACATGTCATCATTTAAATCTCCAACGCTTAAAATTAAGGTTAAAAAATGATCATTGAAAGTTTTTAATTACAAAAAAATCATAGCTAATATGAAAAACTTTTTTTTGATCGCACATTATTTTAAATGTCTATAATGATGAAAATTATATTATTTATGCTTATGTTTCCTTAGCTTTTATTAAAAATAAATTTTACATCAATCAATAATTATTCATATGCTTCTGAATAAATGCAATTTTTTTCACTGATTTTCTACAATAAATTAAAACAACCTGCCTATTATTTCATGAAGTAACTTTAACAGAGATAATAAGTGTTTCAAAAAAATCGATAATATATATTATCATCAACCTTAATATCGCTCCTGTAAACGCTCCTGGGGAAATCGAGTAAATTTTCCAGAATGAGAAGTGCCGCATATACTGGAACTTTATATTCCCGACAATTGTTTCTGTTGCACACTCGAGGCTTGACATGGTTCTTCTTGACTTCGAGAAGCGAACGATGATCGTTATCGAATTTTTGGCGCCAGCTGACAAAAACATCATAGTCAAGGAGAATGAAAAGAAAGAGGGATATAGAGACCTCATAAGGAAGTTGCGACGATTGTATCGGGAATATTCTGTCAAACTAATCGTCCTTATCATCAGCGCTCTTGGAGATGCCAAGATTTCACTGGTTAGTAGCCTGAAAAGCATCCCTGCGTGTAAACAATATGCTAAAACACTTGCGGGGAAAATGAAGAAGGCGGTCATGAGACGTAGTTGTGGCTGAAACTTTACCGCGATTTCGCTGGGATCAGGTGCAGTTTTTCAGATTAGCACCCGTCGTAAGGACAGCCAAAGGATTTCGCCAGGAGCGGGTGCTAATCTGAAAAACTGTACCCAATCCCAGCGAAATCGTGATAAAATTTGAGCCACAACCACGTCTCACGAACGCCTTCTACATTTTTCCCGCAAGTGTTTTCGCATATTGTTCACACGCAGGGATGCTTTTCACGCTACTAGCCAGTGAAAGCTTGGCACCTACAAGTGCGCCGATTATAAGGACGATAAGTTTTACAGAATATTCCGGGTACAATCGTCGCAACTCCCTTATGAGGTCTCTATACCTCTCTTTCTTTTCATTCTCCTTGACTATGACGTCTTTGTCAGCTGGCCCCGAAAATTCGATAACAAACATGGTGCGCTTCTCGAAGTCAAGAAGAACAATGTCAGGCCTCGAGTGTGCAACAGAAACAATTGACGAGAATATACAGTTCCAGTATACGCGACACTTCTCATTCTCGACAATTGACGCGATTTCCCAAGGAGCATTTAGAGGAGCGATATTAAGGTTGATGCTGTAAGAGTGACAGAGATGTTAATAAAGCACTCTTAGTGCCGCATTGTTCCTCTGGATTTAGGTTGTTACCGCATGAGTTGGAAAACTAGATAGTATGTGCACCAAATGCTCGAGGTGTGCATGGCACGCCCTGCAGCTATCATCGGGAATGTATTGGCTCAAAATGTGGCGACGGTATGTTAAGGTGGAAATGACACCCTTTTGACATGCCAAAATGAAACCCTCCATGCCAGATATCAATGCAGGTGATTTAAGGAAAGCCAAAGTTAGCTTACACGACATTGACTGATCCTCCACAATTCTGTGGAAGATGCTGTGCATCCTCTTATCGAGAAGCTGTTCATGGAAGTTTTTCTCTTTTGCTTTCTTAATCCGGGCTTTCAGGAGTAAGTACTCGAAATAGATAAGATTTGATGCATTTTTCTCACCCCTAATACTGAAGTTAAGTCCGATTGTTTCAGCAGCCTCCTCCGCTTCTTTGTACAGGAACGCACCTTTGCCCATTTCTGCGTGCTTCCTGACCATTTAAAGAAGAAGGTCTCTTCCATTTGCGACTCCATGTGCTGTACCCAGAATGATCCTGTTGTGAAGATATTCGAAATTAAATATTTTTCATTTTTATTAACAATTCTGCTCAACAAATGCATTAAATAGACGCTCTCAAATAGGAAAAATCTCTTTCTTGATGAAATGATGATTATATCATGAAAAATGAAACTTCTACGACTCAAGAGTCGTAAATAATGAAAGGCAGGAAAACACAAGAATCCAATGGATTCGTGTGTGAACTTTTCAATGGCTTTTCAAAAAAACAGCATTGCGAATGAACGTTGAGTGACGAGAAAAATATGAGAATCGGAAAAAGTGAAAAACAAAACAACTCAATATTAATTTAGGGATAAAGTTAACAATTATGCAAAAAAAATGGATTTTTTTTATCAAAGAGTGACCGCTTAATGCATTTGTTGATCAGTATGGTTTATAACAATGGTAAATATTTTGATTGTCCATTTCTGTCATAACTATTAGGATTTGTTAATCGATTGTAAATCTGTTTTTCACCTTTTTTTTCGTCGCACTGTGCGTCGTGTGGAGAGTAATAATGAACATGATATCAATAAAAGAAGATCGAATTATTCATTTATTTAAATAAGGTTTTGCTGAAATCAAAGTAAAAGAAGGTATATATAATACATTTTATTTATTTCAGAATTAATAACAATTTACTAAACATTTGAATGTTTATGTAATCCATTTTTAAATTTAATTTTAAGTAGTAAAAAGCAAAAACTAATTTGAAGCGTTACAATATCTTGGAACCGTAGTTCCACTCCGGGCAAAGGACTCCGCGCGTTTCCTTGGCGACTTCAGTAGGGCTCAACTATTCCGGACTTCCCGACTTCGACAACTTCCAAGGCTTCCTCCTTTGACAAGCCGTTCGATTACTTCATCCTTACTACACAGAAGGGTCCTTTACCACCTACTCCGCGTAAGTGACACCACGCCACCGCACGTTCAGTTACCCCTCAAGCTCTTGCAGAAGAGCCCGCCGCCGACTCTTCTAGAGACGATGTTTTGTTCTTGGCGGCCAACAGATCGCTAGAATCCTTCTCGCCTTTTTGTTCAGATCTCCACCTGCCCAGCGTCCTCGTCGCGATCCTGACTCTCTCGGATTTCCTCGTCGGAACCTCGGTTTCTAAATTTCTGTTCAGTCGCGTTACTTGCATGTCTTCCACGTCGTAAGTAAAAAAAATGTCCGCGCAAGCGGGCCTAGCACGTGGGAAAAGTTATACTCTGTCGTTCTACGCGGAGAGACCGACCGTACCCACCAAAATTATACAGTCTCTCGCCTCAGGATGCTAAGTGCACATATCTAAAGCCGCCTCGTAATCGGTGAGAGGAGAATAAGTCTATGGCTCATCTCGACGCCTTTCTCCAACAGCACAACAGGACCTTTTCTGTCCGATCTGCTTCAGCATTCGCTACTCCAGTCGCTCACGCCCGTGACAACAAGTAGACTCGCTGAAACGAGCCTTCCAGCGAACCTGCCGCCCGAAGGGCCAATATTACGGGTTCCCTATAACAGACTCCTACCACAAACAACGGTTCGTTTCATCCTTAACCGGAGCTTTTATTCCGCTGTTCGGCAATTGACACCCCCCACCCTCACGCTACTGCGGTTTGAATCCTTACGAGACTATCGTTTCGCTTTCCTCCTTTTCCGCTCTCCCTCATCAGGGGCCTTCTCCCTGCCCCCCCCCCGGACTATCATATAGCCGCCTATTATTACCCCCCCCACACACACTGGGGCTTGTAGCAACCCATTGCTATTAGATGTCTAATTCGTTCGTTACCGGTTTTCCAGCAATCAGCCTTATTTCCTGACGTAAGTAAAATGTATAATTTGCAATGGTATAGCCGTAAAAGAAAACATGGCCTGGCGATAGTCTTCCATTAAACTATTCTATTTTTGATTTAAAATATATTCTTTTTACTTGAAGATTTAACTATTTGGTCAAAAATGTGTTTTTTTTTTAAGTTAAAATATCAAGTTTTTGGTTAGTCATTCACGTGTTTTGTTAAAAATTCATGTAATTAAAATAAAATTGTTTATTCTTGCAGAATCTTAATCTTCTTGGTTAATAATGTATTGTTATTTGTTAAAAATGCAATTGGCTATTTGAAATAGCGACTTTTAAATGCTTCGCTGGGAATTAAATTATTTCATTTTAAATTCACCTTAATCGTAACGATTCTATTGTTACGTAGAACATTGATCTTTTTGGCTTAAATAATCATCAATTTTGTAGAAAATTAAACTTTATTGTAAAAAAATCATATTTTTGGGTTGAAAATTCAACTTTCTTGAGGATAGTTCGTCTTTTTGGCTCTAAACTTAAATGGTTTGAAAATACATGTACTTTGTTCAAAATGGGTCCTTTTTGGTGGATCATTAATCCTCTTGTTAAAAATTTTTTAATAAAATTTATTAAATTTGTAGAAAATTATTTTATTTATAGTTAAAAATGATTTTTTTATCTCAAAAATTTATCAAGAACATTATAAGAATTTTATCCTGTTTATTATATAAGTTGGAAACGTGTTTTTTTTATATAAAATTAATCTTCTTGCTCGATTTTTTTTTAATTTAACAAGTTAAAAAAAATTCATTTCTTTCATATTTTTGTTTATGAGAGTTTTTATCTGCAAATTTCACTATTCCATTTTTTGTCAAAACTTTATCCTGTACATTGTATAAGTTGAAAAAGTAACTGCTTGGTAGAAAATTCATGTATTTTGTTGAAAAGTCGGCTTTTTGGGCAGAAGGTTAATCTTTTTTGTAGAAAGTTCAACTTTTTGGGCGAACATTAAATTATTTGATAGAAAATTCATATATTTGATGAAAAACTTGTCTTTCTTGTGGAAAATTATTCTTGTTTGTTGAAAGTTGAACTTTTTGGTTGGAAATTTAACTATCTCGTTAAAAATTTAGCTCTTCCAATTAAAAAGTTCACTGTATTCTAAAAAAATCAATTTTTTAGCTTAAAAACTTTATTCTTTTTTTGAAAATTTACCTTTCACGATCGAAAAGTCATGTTTCTTGGTTGAAAATGTATCTTTCTTTGTTGACAAGTAACTTTTTTGCTACAAGTTCAACTGTTTTCGGAAAAATTCGTCTTTTTGTATTGAAAATGTGATTATTTAATTAAGTCTTCAACTATTATTTTGGAAAATTTGCCTCTCTTACTGGAAAGTTGATCTATTTGGTCGTGTTATGTAACTGTTTGGTTGAAAATGTTTCTTTTTTCTAAATTCGTCTTTCGACTTCAATTTTCAACTTAAATTCGAATTCAACTATTTTGTTGAAAATACATTTAATCTTTTTCTGTCCATACATAATCTCTATAATTTTGAATATAAAATATTATTTGCAGGATCTGAAGCTATTTTTTTCGAACAAACTTGACGACAGACTCGCTCTGAAGTCGATACAGAATTTGGACCGCGACGCTCGAACGCACCTAATTCGATCTGTGATTATATACATCTTTCAAAATTATTCGAACAAAAATGTGTAATTCTTACCCGAGATCCATTTTTCTTTTTTCTGTATAAGTGCTTGAAAAATATCAAAAATTATTTTGTAAAAATTTATTATTCAGTAGGAATGATTTAATTCTATTGTTAATAATATTGTATAATATCTTACAAATTTTTAAAAACTTAACTAATTTGGCCACGTACCAGAAAAATAACGTAATGTCAGTATTTGCATAAAAAACTAGCATAGGGTTTTAATAACTCAACATATATGTAACCGCAAATATACCCAAATCAGGTGATGCTTCTGCTATGTGTCGAAATTAATTGTTTAGTTTTTTTTTGTAATAATTAAAAAAAAAAAAGATTTAACTATCCGAGACAGTGGGTTCAATTATAAAAAATAGTGGTTTTGATTATCCATGATAGTTGTTTTGGCTAACAGAGATAATCATTTTAGTATATGAACATAATAGATTTAACCATTTTCTATATTCTACGTTACTATTCTTGGATTTTCAAGTAGAGACTCTAAGATAATCGCGCTTGAAGTGACATTCAGAATCTTGCTGTTTTTTTTAGTTTTTATTAAAAAGGAACCTAATGGGGACCCAACAGGGTCTTTACGGGTACTTTGTAGAGGCTCCATTCGCTTCCCTCGGACCGCCAGGGAGAGTTGAATTTTTAACAAAAAAGTCGATTATTTTAGAATACAGTGGCTTTTCTAATCGGAAAAAATTCACTTTTAACAGATAAGGTGATTTTCAGCCAAAAAGATTAATTCTTTAAAGGATAGTTGATAACATATTTATCTCGCGCTCGGTCTTTCTATATTTTTTACACTTGTGCACAGATTTTTTTAACCAAAGGTCGTATCTCGTGCTGCGCACTGGAATGTGTATCTCAACTTGTATATGATTTCCATAAATGTATATTACCACAATTCACAAAATGCACTGATATTAAAACAGACGTAGTTTCATTGTCTCTTTTCAAGAAATGCGCATTGTTTACAAAAATTTGTTATTGAACATCTTATTGCAACTACAGCTGGTTTTTGAAAAACTGAATTTGCTCGTTTCCAATTTTATTTTTATGATTCAAACGTAGCACATACGGTCCACAGAGTTTTATTCCGAGAAGTTCAACCAACCTTCAGGAGCGATGTGATAGATGATCGTATTTTCACATTTCCGGCCCACAGTGAAAAAATTACATTTTTGGTTCAAGATAACATACAGCCCAAAAATATTCTGCGATTTGAACAATTTTTTGTAAAAGCTGTTAATATATCTAAAAGACTCTTCGAGCCTGATTTTTTAATTGGGTTTTCAATTTTTTATAAATAAACAAATATTATGAAAAAAACTGCCATTTTATCTATTTGACGTTCACGAAAGAAAAAATCGTTTTTTTCGATGTACATTTTTATAAATTAAGAGCTTTATGATAATCGATTTTTTTAAAAATACATTTACATAATTGAGAATATTTAAAATACTGTGAAATACTTGAATAAAAAAATGTAATTTTTGATTTTCCATTATGTTTTTATGCTGTAAAAACTGGAGTTTTCAATTTTTCAAGAAAATGCAAAAAGTTGTTATGATATTATTTTAGAGCATTCAAAAAGAAACATTTCTCTTTTCTTTACTTTTTTTCATATCGTGCGTTATTTGGCTTAAGATGTTAATTTTCGTGTTATTTGGGAATTTTGTAAATTCTATAATTCTGGTAAATTTTGGTTTTAAAAAAAGTCATAAGGATAAATTGTACATCTGTGTGAATATTATAAATATCCACACAGAAAATTTTTGAAACTCGAAAAAAAGTAGTCTCAAAAATTTTCCAAATAAACTCAGTTTTTGAATTTTTATCTAAAATAGCTAGGTAACGAACTTGACCTTTATGTTAGGAAACATTAAAAATGTACTAAATGCCAATCTAATCTGTCAATTCTTTCGAAAGGTATCGTGCTGAAAAACTAAAAATCTATAGACACACACACACACACACACAGAGTCAGCAATGCACATACGTAAAAACCCGTTTTCCGGATTCAGGGGGTCTCGGAATGTGGACATTTGACAAGAACTGGGGGGGGGGGTCAAATTTTACACAAGAAGTAATTTTTCAAAAAAGTTGTAAAATTTCCAAAAGATGAATTTTCGTCTAAGAGGATTAATTTTCAATGAAAGAGACGAATTTCTAACTTATCCAATATACAGGATAAAGTTTTAACCAAAGGTGAAATACTTCAATTTTCAGTTCAAAAAATAATTTTTAACAACAAAAATGAATTTTCATACAAAAAGATTAATTGTAGAAAAAGAAGATTAATGCGTTACAAAAGTAAAGAAGTTGGATAGGAATAGATGAATTTTTAACAAAATGATTTAATTTTAAATCCAAAATGGAAAATTTCGGTAAACGAAGTGTATATACTGTCGGTATCGGTAAAAAAACTTGTCGGTACATTAATTTAAGGAATGAATGGAATTCAAATTTTTCCAATTTTCCTTCAACATCTCGTGGGGAAGCTGGAAGACACCCCTGTGAGTGGTGGTAGAAATAATCCTGCTCGAACCCCTACTCTTTTCCAACATATCTTGGGGGCTGCGAGGCGCCCCTGTGACTGGTTACAGAAATAATGTTGATAAAACCCCTACCCATTTCCAACGTCTCGTGAGAGGCGCGAAAGCACCCCTGTACCTGGTTACATGAATAATTTTGATTAAACCCTTTACCTTTTTCTAGGAACGCGTGGTGGTTCTGCAAGGCACTTGTGTGACTGATTACAGAAATAATGTTGGTGAAACCCCTTCCCCTTTGCAGCCTCTCGTGGGTGCGTGAAAGCATTCCTGTGACTGGTTTCAGAAACAATGTTGGTGAAGTCTCTACGCCTTTCCATTAACCACTATTCGGCAACTATACTGAAATACTGAAATACTGAAATACGTTCTGTTTGCACTGAAACATTTTAAAGCTTCTGTCTGGAGCACTTAGAAATCAAACATGAATAGATCCATAACAAATTAATTTAATGGTTTTGAAATTATTATTACTATTATTAATAATTTTTACTTTGATACTCAAACCCTTTGAAATTTCAATTAATATAAGTAAATTTAAATCGTTTGAAAATCAAAATTCGGGAATTGTTAATAATTATTAATATCATTTATAATAATCATCAACAATTTATTACATAAATCTTTATTTTTCGGCCTGCTGGCCTTAAAAAATAGACTTGCTTACATTTCCATTTTTTAACTAGTTTTCTTACAACTACCTTTAAGAATTAACATCCATCCACACCTTATATATAATTCGCTCGCTTTTATAGCCTAGCTATCCTCGCTTCGCATACAGGTCGCTATTTTCTCGCTATGCCACGCATTGCCAGCCTCTGCCTCCGCGGCTAACACCTTATACTTATTTACTATTTACAATATTTACTGTTTTCGTACACCTACTACCTCTCCTATTTATAATGTTTCCTTCTCCATTCCTCTTCATCCTTTCTTCTCCATCTTACCCAACACCCCCCTCACCCTTGCTACTGCTCTTTTGTCCCCCCTTTCATGCAACAGTACCTCCATGCTTAACCCACTCCTTTCCACCTTTTCATACTCCTCAAACCAGTACTCAAGTTTTGTATACCTCTTCCCGCACAATTGACACATTCTCTTCTCTCTAGAGAGCCAGAACCTATTAAAATCCTCCATGCAACCTCATCTCATTCTCGCTATAAGTTCCTGACCTCTTTGCTCTCCTTTCTTACACAAATATTGTACTCTCTCCCTTGGCATAATCCACATATAAATCCCGTTTAACCTTGACTCTCTTATTCTCTACTTTCCTTCTGCCTTCTCTTTCTGCATGCCATTCTTTTGAACCAACGCATATACCTTCCTTCCCTCCTCGTGCATCCTTCTCACTTCATCCATCTGCAACACATTCGTTCTAAAATACCTTTTCCTTTCAAACTTCATCTTTGCACTCCTACGTGTGTTCTCCTATTCCCACCAACACACCTTAACCAGTTTACTTTCTCCCTCTTCCAAAAATTTCTCCTCATATTTACATGACACGACTCCCCGTTATATTCTCTAAGCTCGATCTTCTTGTCTTCCTCATGATAATATAGTTCAGCGTATTCCTTGCCAATCCCAGTTTTCATTTCACATACCTCTCCTGTATCCTATTTACCTCGTCACTTATCTTCCACCCACACACCACCACTCTACAAAATAAGACACTCGTCACTAGCGAATCAAACAATTTCATTCTTTTAACAAAGTCATCTGAATGTGACCTCTTCCTTAGCATCCACATCTAACTCATCGCCACATTTGCCCTTCTCACCCTGCCTTTTATATAACCATCCACTCCCCCATTTCTCCGAAACAGGAAGCCCAGTTGCACAAGCTCTGTCACCATCTGTAGAGCCTTTCCCTTTCACTTCCACTCCACTCCTTTATCTCTCCCACCTGATTTCCTGAAAAACATTACCTTCTATTTGTCCGCATTCGACGCTAACCTATTTTTTTCCAAGTATTTTCTTAACCTTGTCATCATCTCCTTTAAAGCCTCTTCGCTCTTGCCTAGAAGCACTGTGTGTTGCACTGAGCGCTGGGCTAAGCGAGCATCCTTGCTCAACCCCCTAACCATCCAGAAACTCTCAGAGATTTTCTCCCCACCCCCTCCCTCTTACCCTATCTTTTGTCTCCTCGTATACTTCCTTTACCCTCTCGATCAGACCTCTCTGAACTTCCTTTTCTTCAATCGCCTCCCACAACCTCCCCCTATCCACCGAAGGGAACGTGTCTTTTAGATATACAAAAAACGCGTACACTTTGGCACCTTTTTTGGTTAGTTCTCGATCCACCACGTGCTGCAAGACGTAAATATTGTCAATAGTACTTCTTTTCTTCTTAAATCCCGCCTGCGCCTCCGTCAATGTTCCTTACCCCCAACATCCTTCCGCAGCCTATCTGCCAAAACCATCGCGTATATTTTGTACGCCGTATTCATTAGCGTAATTCCTCTTTAATTTTCGTGCCTCTCCATATCCCCTTTTTTATACAGTGATACGATCCATACCTCTCTACACTCTCTTGGGAACCCCTACCTCCTCCATACTTTTTTAACTACCCCCATTAGCCTCTCCCCAACCCCATGTGTGCCAAACATCCACGCTTTATTCGCTACCCCATCCAGCCCTTCTGCCTTAGATTTTTTCAACTTCCTTATCTGCTTCTCTATCTCCTTTTCATTTAGCTCCTCTCCATCTACCTCCCATGTTCTTCTAATCCCGTCACCTCTCTTTCATGGATCTGATATCTGAAATAAATCTTGAAAAAATTTCCTTTATTCGTCACACCCAATCTTCTCACTAATCCCCACCCTACGTTTTCTAAACCTATAAATTACCTTTCACATGTCCCCTTCTGTCTTAATACTTCTCAACTCCTCTTCCAGCTTTTTCTCTTTTTCCAGCTCTTTCTCCTCGCGCATCGCCCTAAATACCTTTCCCATTTCTACATACTCCTCGCTTTTTGCGGTTCCTTCCTTCCACATCCTGTACTTTTTTATACCCTTATCTTATCACTTTACATTCCCTGTCCCACCGCGGCTTCACAATTCTTTTCCTCTTCTTCCTAAATACCTTCTTTTGCACACAACCTTTCACCTTTTCTTTCAGATCCTTCCATATCTTGTCCACTGACTACTCTACAAAGCTCACGTTGCCCAACTGCTCCTGATATTCCTCTATCGTCTTTCTCGCTCATGACACCCTATCTCCAGGCGATCCTTCTTCCGTATCTTGCCTTCTACCACCCTCGCCCTTTATTATTCGCCACCGCTCAACCTCTGCCCTCCATCCAGTCTCTTAGAATCTACTCCTTTTTATTTAATATCTTATCCTTCGACTTTCTTTCGAAGCTCTCACCTTCCCGATACAGGCC
>NC_046662.1:140543531-140549703 GCF_010883055.1 Belonocnema kinseyi
TTCCTCTCATCCAGCGCTAGCCCCTATTATAATTCCCCCACTAGCCCTTTCTTTCCCCTTTAGTCTGACCGCCTCCTGTAGCCTCCACTTATACCCTCTTTGCGACTTCAGCTCCACGCTATCCCGTTTCTTTCTCTCTACCCACGTCTTTACCAGTCCATTCACATCAAATTTCTGACTATACCTCCAGAAATCCTCATTTTTCTTCTTTACCCCTGCTACGTTCCAGTACAGCACCTTTAACACTCCTCCATCCTGCTTTACTCCCACCTCCTACCTTCCACGAAACAAATTTCCATGCACTTTCTTCAATACATCCTTCTCTTCGTCCCATACCCACATTTTCTCATTCACTTTTATTTTCGAATACTCTACCTTCGCAGCTCTCTATGCACTCCTATCCTTCCTAGCCCTGTGATTTAGCATTGTCTGCACATTTCTTTCCTTCCTCGTCAAATCTTGATCGATGAAAACCTTGTCCTGGATCGTAGTTTTGTCACACATTCCCCCAATTTTTCTTTCCAGCTCTCCAAATTCACTATCGCAACTTCATTCTTCTATCTTTCGTCCCTCCTAACCTTCACTACTTTGCCTTTAACCAACCCTATGCTCTGTAGCAGCGCTTACACCCTCTCCCTTTCTTCCCCGATTTTCCCCACTCTTCCGCCCATTCCTTCCGCACCCTAACATTTTCTTCCATCTCCTTCATTTTATCCTCTTTTTCCTTCCTTACCGATGCCAACTCCATCCACAATCCTTCTACTTCCCCCGCAGCTCTTTTACTTTTTTTTAAAATCTCTCTTCTCTTACCCTCAGGTCCTCCCTCATACTTTCCATCTACTGCATAGCCCTCCTTAGGTCATCCCTCAACCCCCTGACTTCGCCTATCAGCACCCCGAGAGCTTCTTTGTCCGTCTGCCCCACAACTTTTAGAGGACTCTCTTTGCTGTCCTTTTTCTTTTTCAAGAGATCCTCCCCCTCACTTGCACTAGACCTTCTCTCCCTTGCCTTGTTGCTTCCTTCGCTCCAATTCTTCCCTCTCTCTGACGCGCCACTTGACACTGGGCCATGCACAGCTGACAGTTTTGTCCTTCTGGAAATTCCCTTTCCGTATAATTCACTACGAGCGCTGCCATTACTCTCGCCCAGCATTACGAAAATTACCCTTGTCTACCATGAAGGCTCAAACTCGTCAACACAAAACTATCCCGCTCCCTTGCCAACTGAACCTCACTTTCCCTATTTAGCCAAATACCACCCCACAAATAGAATGAAAATTAATTTTTAACTCTCCAATTCACACCTCACACCCCTATTCACCTCCTAGACTAACATCCTCACACTCCACTCACTACGGCCACCAACATGCAAGTCCTATCAACAATTTATTAATTGTTAATTTCATTACTAATAATATGTAATAATATTTTATTATTAATTGTTACTTTTATACTCAAACCCCCTGAAATTTCCATGATTCAAAGTAAATTTAAATCTTTTGAAAATCAAAATTCGGGAATAGTAGATAATTATTTATGTCATTAATAATAATTATCAATAATTTATTAATTAGTTATTTTATTATTGATAATGTGTATGTATGTATTTATTCTCTCCCCTTACGTGTCCCTTACTTTCTCTCATTTCTTCCAGTCTCATCATCACGCTTGCCCCTTGTCCTGCAGTCTCTTATTTTTTCTCCCATCCTAAATCGTATAACGCGGTTCCATTGACTCTCCTTCTTTACCTTTCTTAAATACCTTTCCCTCTTTAGCTATCAGTTCATTCTCTAACTCTTGCCATACTCTGACATCTGCTCTTATATCGCATTCTCTTCTCCTCTGTTGTCTCTTCTTCTCTCACCCTGATCCTTCTATGTTACCCGTATTCTCTTTGTTTACTAGTTCCTGTAGACAAAATTGTGCTATTCTGCTTCCCTCTCCCATTCTTAGTTTCTCTTCAAAGCTCTATGTTCGAAAATCTTTCCTGCATACTTTTAACCGTCCTTTGCTCCTTCCATCCCCAGATCTCCACTCCGTAACTTAGCACTGACCACACCCCATCTTTCGACTTAAAACAGAAGCCTAGGTAACTAAATTCCTCCACCTGTTCTACTTTCTCCCCGTACATCTTTATTCATATTCTACTTTTGTCCTTCTCTTTTTAACCTTCCAGCGGGCGCGCTGTTGTAATTTTATCTGATTCTTTCTACATTTATATCGTTCCAGAGTGGGACCGAATCGCTAAAGGCTGGAAAAAAGTATAAAATAGGCCAAATTATATTACTCGGAGGGCTTTTGGGTCGTCGAATACGAATTCGATATCAAAAATTTAGAAAACAAAATGGCGGATTTAATATTGCGGACGAGTATGCTAAATAAATTAGGAGTTGTTTTGGGGGGTTGTGGAATATTATTGTGGGGATGGAAACATAATACGGAGTTTTGTAAAGGTGGCGCTTGTGACTATTTTTTAGTTAAAAATTTTACGGCTGTTTTACATGACGGCATTTCGGAATTGTTTCGTGATAAGTGATAGGGGTGAATGTTAAGTTGTGAGATTATTTTCAATTGAAAAATGTTATGACTATTTTACATGGACACACTTTGGAATTGTTTAGTTAAAAGTGATAGTGTTGAATTTGTGTGGTTTCTTAATATTATTGATAGATTTAAAACATAACATGGGGTATTACGAATGTGAACCGGGGCTTCTGTTTTCAGTTAAAAACTTTGTGGCTGTTTCACATGGAAACACTTTGGAATTCTTTTGTTAACTTGGATAAACCCGAATGACGTAAAATTCACGACACGCGCTCGCTCATGGGAAATTACGGGGCACGCCGCGCGTTTAAGTCTCCTCCTAGCGACAAGGTGAAGATCCATGACAAAAAAGGCGAAGTCGGCTTGTCTCTAACCCAAAGTATTTTTTACTATGAATTTCAAGGTAAACTAAATAAAGATAAGAAAATTTGGTTTAAAAAATATATTTTTAACTTGTTCGCAAAACGCACAATGTCTCGTTTGTTTGTCAGTAGATACTAAAAAAACATGAAAGAGCTCAAACTTAAATCTTGGCGAGGCATAAAAAATAAATACCTAATGCACTTCTTGTTTTTACTAAATACCATGTACAGAATAGCATGTATACAAATATTCGGACTAAAACATCAAAACAAAAATAACGGGGCGAAGGCAATGACCATTTGAAGTGCTTATGGGTTGGGTGCAACCCACACCTTGTCACTTAAGGGTTAATAATCTCCAAATTTCCTCCTCCCCTCTCTTTCTATACACACAAACTATGGTCACCCTCTCTCTTCCTATCTTTATTCTTCTCACCATCACCATTAATTTAAATCCTTTGAAAATTCTTAAATTGTTAATAATTGTTATTCTCATTTGTTCATATTATGCATAAAAATAACATCTCATAAATAACTGTTACTTTGTACACTCAAACCCTTCGAAATTTCAATTATTCTATGTTAATTTAAATTGTTTTAAATTTAACAATTCTGGAATTTTTAATCATTATTTGTGTCATTAATAATAATGATCAACAATTTAAGAATGATTAATTTATAAATGATTTAAAGTAACTTAATGTATTGATTTTATTTGAAAAATAACTTTGTGAATACCATCGTATCGTTGTTTCTGAACACGATAACTTTCGAAGGAATTAGCGGTTTGAATTGCCCTTTGGCAGACTATTTTAGCGCCTAAAAAGGATGGTGCAGTTTCTTTGACCAGGCAGTTTGAACGACGATTCTGATTTTATCCACAAAAAAATGCTTAGAGCAAAATTGTTCATCTAAAAAATGTCTACAAATTTGCTTGGTACTAGTTTTTTGATAACAGGCATAGTTTTTATTTTAATCATAAATACTGTCACGATTAAGTTGTGCGGTAACTTAAGAATTTAAATATATTGTTTAAATTTTTTTGTTTAAACAATTGGGAAATCAGTGTCTTTTTTATGTTATCATCTGCAGTCAAGGCATTATTTCTGAACTGCCCCAACTTTAAAAGTCATGTCTTCCGATTGCCTTCAAATTTCCAGAGCTTGTTTGCCTATATAGTTGTAGCATACCCACTAATTTATAGACTTTTGCTATCATCCCTCCTCGAATTACATGGGGTGAAATTCTCATCCCCCGGGCAAAGCGGGTATTTTGAAATGATCATAACTTCCTCTCTATAAATGAGAATTGAATTTTCTATGAGTGATTCCTGAAGGGGTTTTCATTCTTTTTCATTCTGTAAAATCTATTGTTTTTAATTTTTAATTCTTCATAAACAAATTGCCCTTTAAAATGTTTATTTAACATTTTCTACTCTATGTGAAGTTTTTTGTTTAAGGTATTTTTGAACGAAATTTTGAATTTTTTCCGATAAAAATGCTATTTTGGCATTGTAGGACTGAAAATAGTTATGTAGTTATGCAAAGATATCCGAGCGAAACCCTTCCTCGCGCGGTCGGAAAGGTCGCTCAGTCGAGCCGATTCGCCGACTGACGTTGTTTCGTTCGAGTTCAATTCATTCAAACATACTTTTTATTGGTGCATTGGTTCATTGGCAGTATTTTAAAAATAAATATGCCTTTATTAATCTTTTGAATCACAAAAAAGATTTTGGAATTTCTGCAGAAATATATTTCCAGGCAACTGCACACGGAAAAGGTCCATGTGACGGGATTGGTGGAAATTTGAAAAGACTTGCGGCAAAAGCTAGCTTGCAGCGCTCAGCACAGAATCCAATCCTAACTGCGATGGAGTTATTCGAATGGGCTAAGAATCATTTAAAGAAAACAGTAATTCTTTTCAGTTCTAAAGAAGATCACTAAAAACTAGATTAACTGAAGCAATTACAATTCCCGGCACTCTTAAATATAACGCATTTATTCCAAATACATAACATGATGCATAACATGATCTGTTTCCGAAGGCAGTCAAAAAGCCTCAAGTTTAGAGAAGGAAAGAATATGCGAAGAAAAGCCAAACTAAATAAATTATGATGAATTTAGGGCAGCTTCACTGGAGAATCGTGTATACAACCAAGTCCCTGGTAGGACTGGCCAACCTGTCCGAGAGCGCGAGGAAGGGTTTCGCTGGGATATCTTCGCATAAATATATAACTATTTTTAGTTCCGAAATGCCAAATAGCATTTTTATCGGAAAAAAGTATGTTACGAAGGGAAAATATACAATCGGCGAATAACCACAAACTGCTTTTCCCCTCCGCATCAAATAGCTAAAGTAACGCCCTTCGTATTGATAAGATAATAATCATGTCCTCTTCCCTATTACCTTTCAAGGAAGTCGATCGTTCTGCTGCTCCTTTGTCGTTTAATTTTCAGTTAGAAAGGATAGTGATTGGACAAGAAAAAGGAGTTACCCTTATATCACCTTTTATTTTCAGATTCACATGATAATAAAGAAAGATAATAAGAAAGAAAGAAATAAATGTGTACAGAGTCGAAGAATGGCGACTTTTCATTGATTCGTCAAAACGCAGCATTAAGGCTGTTTTACTGCATAACACGAATACTTTCGCTCCTATCCCTATAGCTCATTCAACGGTCATCAAAGAAGAATATAACAATGTTAAAATGCTTCTTGAAAAAGTTACTTACACGAATCACAAATGGCAAATTTGTGGTGATCTCAAAATCATAACAATGATATTAGGCTAACAATCGGGTTTCACGAGAGAGCCATGATTTATATGCATGTGGAATAGCAGAGATCGAGCCAATCATTACAGCAAAAAACATTGGCCTTTAAGAGATTCATTCAAACCTTGTTCTCATAATATCATCAACGAAAGCCTCGCTGATCCAGAAAAAATTTTACTACCACCCCTCCACATAATGCTTGGGCTCATGAAGCGATTTGTCAAGGCGCTAGACAAAGATGGACAATGCTATAAGTATATATCCCTTAAATTCCCTAATCTTTCAGACGCTAAATTGAAATAAGGATTCTTTGATGGACTACAGATTCGAATATTGACAAGAGATACTATACTAATTTCGTGAGCCACATGACGAAAATTGAAATAGACGATTGGGAAAGTTTTAAAGCAGTAAACGCAAATTTCCTCGGTAACAAAAAAAGTCCAGACTACGAGAATATTGTTGCGAAAATGATAAGAAACTACAAAAAGTT
>NC_046662.1:140549803-140566581 GCF_010883055.1 Belonocnema kinseyi
TAATTACGATAAAAAGCAAGATAAAATGTAAACACGAAAGATAGTATAAATATATCCCTTAAGTTTAAGAAAAGCAGAGAGAAAAAAATTTTGAATATAACTTTTATTCATTTGCATGTTTAAGTTGCAGTTCTACATTTTAATTGATACAAACAGTGGCAGGTTAATTGAAATGGAGTCAGTTCTACTTGTAGTTCTAAGTTTCTTCAAATGAGTAATGTGCGTCTAAATTTTTAACCACCTGTAGTACAATGAAATGAATTTTATTGTGTTAGAACAGGAACACTTAAGTTAAGTTGTGTTGCGTTAAGCAAAATTTCGTTAGGTTCTGTTAAGTTAGATTCATTTGCAGGTTAAGATCGAGTTCACCTATTAAATATAGCACACATTTAAGACTAAGAACCGTACGCTTACATAGCTACACGTGTGGTTGAATTTCATTCGGCTAGGTTATATTAGGTCAGGTTTTGTTAGGTTAGGATAGGTTAAACCTCTATGTAGGTTAAGCCAAAACTGAATGAAACGG
The DNA here is from genome assembly GCF_010883055.1 of Belonocnema kinseyi. Taxonomy (NCBI): domain Eukaryota; kingdom Metazoa; phylum Arthropoda; class Insecta; order Hymenoptera; family Cynipidae; genus Belonocnema; species Belonocnema kinseyi. The sequence continues at coordinate 140,550,330 of NC_046662.1, forward strand.
TACCGCAAACACAACGGGGCAACACAATCAGTTTAATTGTGTTTCGTGAGGTTAGGTTAGGTTAGGTCAGATTTTTTTAGGTTGGGATAGGTTTGACCTCTTTGCAGGTTAAGCCCAAGCTGATTCAAACGGTACCGCAAACACAACGGGACAACACAATCAGTTTAATTGTGTTTCGTGAGGTTAGGTTCGGTTAGGTTAAGCTAGGTTAAATTTATTTCTAGGTTAGACTCGAGTTGACCCATTCGATGTAGCACACATTTGCTACTGGGAATATATGCTTCCAGAGCTCTACGTGTAGTTCAATAAATTTCGGTTAATTCAGGTTAGGTGAGGGCAGGTTGTGTTGGGTAAAGTTATGTTAAATAAGTTGATATCGGGCAAGGGTTGATCCTTCACAGTTGTCGACATGTTTTGGAAGTGAAAATTGGCATCACTGGCATTATTTTGAAATTTATTTGCCTCAGTGCATGATTTTTCGTCATTTTTTGAGGTTATGGCTCAACTATGATGTGATGGGCGATTTTTGATACCGAATTTGAATTCAGCGCCCCAAAATCCATAGGAATACGTGTGTCTTGTTACCAGATCCGCACAATTTTTTTTTGTGTGGCTGTGTTATCGAATCCGTTTACACTCCCGAAGAGAAGAGTTCTATGTGGTGCTTCTGCTTTTATTGCAGTCATGAATAGCTCTTTTGGCCGGAAATATCCGTGATCTTCGAGGAATATTTATTCATTGTGGATTATTGTGCATGATACTTTTTGGTTTTAATATACATTGACATTGCTTCGCAGTGCATTAAATTAGATAGTTGGTAAGTGCATTTCTTAATACTGGCTTACTTCTTAATCTTCTTCTTTATATTAATACACGTTAAAATCGTTTGCTTTATTTAAATTATTTTGGCTTATTTGCTCACTTCTTTATTTTTCATTAATATACAAACTTATCTTCATTATAATTTTAACTATTATTGCTATCTTGAATATTTACAAAAAGCATCCTCCCAATATTTTTCTAAGATGACATTACAAATTTTAATTTTCTCGATAGTTTATAAAAAACATTAAGTTATACAACTTAAGATATTAAGATTAATTATTATTTTTAGAAATTTGTAACGAAAAAAATACAATGTAAAATACAAACTTAAAAGCCAATTTTAATTATTGGGCTTATTTCTTTAATATATAATAAATTTTTATTATAAATTGTTTTTGGAAATTTTGTAAGCAAAAATTATAATGTTAAATACAAACTTCAAACAAAATTTCAATTATTGTGACTTATTTCTCAAGCTTCTTTTTTATATTAATGTGCCTTTACTTTTTTTGTTTGCTTTGAGTTATATATTCTAATTTTAGTTCACTTCTATTTGAACTGTTTTTAATTATTAACTGTTCTTTGAAATTTCTTTTAAAAAATAACAATCTTTTTTTTTAATTAATATGGATTTACATCTTTCTTTGATTTTGGTTCAATTTTCTAATTTATCTTTATTAATTTAAAAAAAAATTAAAATTATTTTGAAAAAAAGGTCCTGCTCCATCTTCACTCCATTGGGAATCGAACCACAAAACTTCTGATTTCCGGTCAGGTGCTTTTCCAATTAAGCCATTAGAGGGATTAGAATGAGAAGTCTTAATTCAAGAAAATAACGCTAGTTTTTAGCTAGGTGTTAATAATACAAGTAATTATTTTTTAATTTATCTGCTATATCATCAGAGATTGTACCTTACCGACAGTAGATCAACCCTCCAAACCATGAAGGCAGAAAATCTACACAATATCGATCAAGTTAAGAATCTTTGGTAACAGAGCATGCTTAACGTCTTAATAAGACTAGATGGAAAAAAATATTTTCAAATTGGGTTTCAAGAAATAATTTCAATTTGAAAATATCATTTTCTACCTAGTGTTATTAAGGCGTTAAGCATGTTCTGTTATTGAAGATTCTTAACTTGATCGATATTGTGTAGATTTTCTGCCTTCATGGTGTGGAGGGTTGATCTACTGTCGGTAAGGTTCAAATTTCAAATATTTTGGATTAATTATTATTTTTAGACCTTTTAAAAGGAAAAATTCTAATGTTAAATGCAAATTTCAAAAATAATGTGAATTACTCCTCAATCTTTTTTAAAATAAATAAAAATTTAAATATTTGAATTACGTTTAGTTATATTTTCTAATTTTATTTTATTTACTTTTCAAAAAATATGACGTTATTCTAATTATTATTATTATTATTATTATTATTAATATCTTTAATAATTTAAAAAATGTCACTCTCGCACAATTTTTTCCGAGATAACATTAAAAATTGATATTATTGTCGGAATTTAATTTTCATCATGGGCTAACCTTTTTTTAATTTAACAATCCTCGCAATATTTTTTTAAGATGACATTAAAAATTTCAATTATTTTCTGATTTTGAATTTCATTACGGACTAACTTATTTTAAATTTAACTAATCACAATGTGCTTTTATTTTCGAATCATTTATGTTTAAAAAACAATTGATCATTGTAATTATACTTGCAATTTTGAAAAATGTGCATAATTCGTTCATCTTTGGTTTATTTTGTTTAATTTGGTTTTCTTATAACATTTAATGAAATTAAAAAAATTGTTTTTCCTTCTTTAAGAGACCATCGTGTTATGAACATTTATAAACGAACTGATTGGGCGGATGTTTGTATTAGCTTCTTTTATTGAAGAATAACATAAAATCCTAATATATCTGCGATATAAATTACTTCAGTTTCCCATGAATTTGTGAAAAATAATTAACTCTGTTTGAAATACATACATAACATTTTTTGTCATGACATTCTATCATGTAATTAAAAAATTTCATTTAAAATTATAATTCAGTTACAAGTTTGTGCGATTTAGATATGCAAAAAATTAATTTCAATTTCGTTAAATTTGCATGTCATTACTGACACTTCATCTAAAAGATATTATTTTTAACGAAAAATATATAAACAGACGATTCATATGTAAATTTGGGTCATCATGAATTCTCATTTAGTGCATGATCATGAAGAAAAAGAAGCAGCAATTATAAAACCCATTAAAAACACAAAAGTAAAAATAAATAAGAAATTGAATGAAATTCTAAATTTCATAATAATTAATAATTAATATTATTGAATTTCATTGAATATCAAAAACTTACATTTTATTCAAAAAATAATTACAGACATTTAATTTATTCATCATATTTATTTATTTTTTGATGTTTTAAAATAATTATTTGAAAAAAAGAATGCTGCTAAATAATAAATCGTTCTTAATCGTTGTGGGAATTTTATATTATTATTTGGAAGAACTCGAAAAGGATTAAGAATCTGAAAAATTTTATTTAGAAATATTCAAGACTAATTAAAAAAAATTTTAATTTAGAAAATAAGGTTAAAAATTTTCAAAAATAATAATAATTTAAACAATAAGTTTTTACTTAATTAGTGTAGCTCATTGTCTCTTTTTATTCGCTTCACCTATCTTAATTTTATAAAACAACAATGGTAAAATTTATAATAATTAAGAATTAATATAATTAAATTTGGTTAAATATTTGACAGACACATTTTGTTAAATAAATAATTATATAATTTTGATTTCTTCGTCAGTTGATTTGAAAACAATTATGTTACAGGGAATTTATAAAAATAATGAATATTTAAAAATCTTTGTAGAAGTATTAATAATTTTATTTTATTGTTTTAAAATATTAGAAAATGACGACAATCTAAAAAAATTTATTTAGACATAATCAGAAATAATTTTTATTTCCAAAAATCTATTAATAAAAAAAATATGTTAAAAATTTAAAAAAAAATCATAATGTAAAAAATTTCTTTCTAACAAAGTATTCCAATTTATTATACAGTAAAAGTCAGATAACTTTCCGTCCTATAAGTGTACACTTCCTGTAAAACCTCATCACATGTACGGCACGTACATTAATTGTGGTTCTCCCACTACGTGTGCTATTTTGCTAATGATTTGTGCCCATGACTTACGCATGCACGCACCTAATATCGTGCTACCAGGCGGGGTATCCGATAAATCAGCAATTCCTGGTATTTTCCGCCCCTACAGCCCTGAAGTTCAAAAGTTATCGGACTTGCACTGTATAGTTGAATGAAATCCAATAAATTTTTGATGAAAATTAAAGTAACATTTATTGTTGAAAACTATGGGCAGGTTCGACTTGAAATGAAAGAAAATAATTCTAGTAAGTTCTTTATTAAACTGCCGACCTCTTAGCACACATGCTTCTAATCCGGCGCGTTCGATTAACTGAATCGTTAGTCCGCACGAGAGACGAAGATTGCAATTTATACATATATATTCCGCCTCACATGCGCATGCACGTATATTTTCACCCTCCCTCTCAATCTAATCCCCTTTTTTTAAACAAAATAAACTCTCTCGCAAGTAGCGCTATATAAACTAAATCTAACTTGGATACTAGACACAAGTTACAGTGACTGTACTTAGTTTCAATTTTGATAATACTTTAAATTCAACATTATTCATCATGGTCGGAATGCTTGTACATTTAAGGGAAATCGAATCAATTATGATTTTCTTAGATCAGGTTAAACAGATAGGTGGATTCGTAAGAACCCTGTAAATTATTCCAAGGATTCAGTCATCTCGGAATATTCCTCTGTCGCTGTAAGCATACAAATATAAATTAATAGTGTGGCATATTAAGTATCAATAGGGTTAATTGTTAATGTAATTTATGGGATAATGTTTTGGTGAATAAATCAGCTAATTGATCTATTGACACTATCCAAAGTATTTTAACGTAATTTTTATTTACGCATTTTCAAATATAATGCTCCTATCTTTCAACCATATGTCTCATCTGTTGCTTCTGTTAGGCTTAGCGCATGCTTGCGCAGCCTGATTATCGCAATACAGGAGAAGAAAAACATTTCTTTTTGAAAGCCCTACAAGATTATCATTACTATTTTTTGGATTTTCTTCAAAAATCGAAAATTCAAATTTTGATTGCACAAAAAATAATGGAAAATAAAAAATTCCATTTTGTGGACAAACTATGTAGGATATGAAAAAACATGAATTAACAAAAATAATTATCCCAAAAAATTTCTACAATTTCGTTAAGAATCACTTCTTGATAGGACGCGTATTTTTTGTTTTATTCGTGAAAAATAACGTTAAAAAAATAAAATAAAATAAACGTGTGAAAAAACAACGAAAGTTACGAGAAAAAAATCCAACAAAACCTGTTTACAAATGTCTGTCGGAAATCAAGCGCGCAGCGCAAGTGTCACGATGAGAATGTGTACCTCAAAGCCTACAGAGCTTTGAGAAACTTAATCTTTGACTATACTTAATTAAGTAGACAATTCAGAATATAAAGACGCATATAAATACTGCCATCTAAAAGAGATCTTTTTGATAAAGTTTTTTTCAAGCATTCCAAATGCAAAGAATAAATATCCGAACGCGAGGTGTAAGTATGTTTGAGCGCGAAGCGCGAGCTAACTTATTCCCTAGGCGCGCTCAAACTTGGGAGCGAAACGTGCCGCGCGCGTAGCGCGCGATGAGTATGCGCCCGTGTGGCGGGCAGATTTTTTATTTCTACAGTGCTCACTTTTCCTGGAAACATTTTCGAGAAACTAATTAAATATTGCTTTGACGCGGGAGTCAATTTTAAGAGCCAAAACATTGGTTTGGTAATGTTTTTGTTTTCCGAAATTCCGGTATTCTCATTCTCGATATTAACAATATCATTCATTTCATTTCCAGTGGTATTATCATTTAATATGTGAATTTTTCTCCCGAATAGATTTTTAATGAATTCGTTACTGTCGTTGTTTATCTAATTGTCAGTATTATTTTTATTGAACAATTCGGTATTTCTCTCTTTGCGTTTTTCGCAGGGAATGTTGTCATCGTCGGACAATTTTTTACTTCTCGTATTGTGCTTGTGTGCGCTAGTAGATTCTCCTATAAATGCAATTAGATTTACATGATGTCAATTCTCATTTTATTTGCAATTTTCAATGTGGCTATCCAAAAAGGAGACTTGTACTTCCCTCTTATTAAACTTTGTCTCGATACAGGATCGTATATGTTTAAGCTTTTATTATCAAGGAATATTTTCATCCCTTTATCTAAAAATCTCCTCAGTGACAGCAAATTTTCAGACAAGTCTGTCGAATAAGGAACAACTTTCAGAACTTTCTTATCATTGTTATTATTAATACTCGTAGTTTTGATATCTCCTCTTTCAGTAGTGCTTATTTTAATGTTTTTCTTTGCATATTTAATCGGTACATCATTTGACTTCTCTAAGTTGTCGAAACATAATTTAGATTTATATGAATGCTCAGTCGCGCCTGTATCCGCAATAAATTTAGCTACAAGGCAATCATGTGCGTTTTCTCCTACTCTAAGGGCGTTACTATCTAAATTACTACGCTGGTTTACATAGTATTTAATACCTTCGTATTTCTCCGCAGTTGCTGACAAGGCACTTCTCATCTCGGAACTCGATAGCCTTTGTGGATTCTCGTCCGCAGCTTCAGCCCTCTTATGAGCCTGTGCTTCAGTATCTTCAGCCGTTGACGTTCTTTTGTTTGGACAGTTACTAGAAATATGATCCGTTTCTCGTTTGCGTCTAGTGCAGTATATTCTGCTTAGCTAAGTGCAGCCAGTGCTTATGTGCTCATAATTTCTGCACGTGTAGCAATGTTTTCCTCGACCAACAGGGCCTCTTCCTCAATGCGCTCTGCTGTAAGAGTACCCGCTTCGAGCCATCAGTGTAGACACTGGGATCTTAGAAGGTGTAGTTGTTGAATCAACCTGTAACACATAATCTTTTAGTTTCATGTAAGTCAGTTCCTTGCCTTCCTGTTTCGCTAGACAATCAGCTATGTTTACTCTCGAAAATTTTTCCACAACGGCTTGTAAAAATACATCCCGTTTCTCTTTATCACGAAGTTTATCTATGCCCGTGATATTATCATTGTTTAATGTTTATAAATATTTAATTTTGCCAGATCAGGAATAGACAGAGAAGAATCGTTAAATATAATGAATAGTTCAAGTTTTATTTCCTGTATAGAATACTTGGCAGACTAAGACTATTTTTGAGAACCACACAGATCACTCACTCGTTTATATAGACATTTTTGTAAGATGTAAGATTTAATGTCTTTATGGAGTTAATCACTTTGTTGATACGAAACGATTGGACAACGATCTGTCGCTATTCATTGCTACTCGCATACTGGTTTTCTCAAGCGACAAGGTTATCATCACATATTCAAACTGAGAGATTACGTGACTTCAAACATTCCTTTAAATAATAAGGAACCCGAAAGTAACTTTGAAATAGGCCATGTCGATAAATTCAATCATTTTAAATCGCAAAAAATCTCATAAAGACGAAACATTAGAACTTTAAACATACCGTCCGCCTCGTCAGTGGTAACTGCACCTTGAAAAGAAAACAATAAGAACTTAATCGAGTATTTGTCAACAACGCAAATGCCGCTGGCCGAAAAGAAACCGTATGAATGTAAATAAAATTTAATAGTCTTAGCCGGCCGCCATAATCCACTAAGTTTACAGAATAATTTTGTTTTTATCTAATTAATAGCAATTGTTCAAATTTCTCTCATTTCTTTCGCTCGGACTGGTAACAAATAAATCTGAATAATCGGACGTTCTTATTCCGAACTGGCAGTTTTTACGCGAACAGAACGTACTAAATCGTCCTCACCCTTGTAACATTTAATTATACGGCCTAACAACCATCTAGAAGGCGGTAAAGAATCATGTTTCACAAGAACGATATCACCGTTCACAAGATTTTGCTATTTGTTGAACCATTTGTAGCGTTTTTTTAAAGACTGCAAATAATCAATAGCCCATATTCTCCAGTAAATCTCTGAGATCTTTTGTACTAACTGCCATCGATTTAAACGACTTTCCGAAGTAAATTCCAATGAGTGTTCTGGAATGCTGGTCAAAGGGACTCCAATTAGAAAATGTCCAGGTGTAAGATAGGAAAAGTCTTCAGGATCATTTAAAAGAAGGGCAATAGGACGGGAATTGAGGCAAGCTTCTATACGAGTAAGAAGGGTATAAAACTCTTCGTATGTAAGAGTATGTGCACCTACAACTCTTTTTAGATGGTTCTTAAAACTCTTAACTCCAGCCTCCCATTAACTCATTATGTAATTAGCAACCAGTTTAAGATTCAAAAGGCAATTTGTTAATTCCCGGTCAGCACCGTGAAATGTCGTACCATTATTACTGTACAAGTGTACAGGTCTTCCTCGCCTTGAAGAAAATCGCTGAAAGGTTGCGAGAAAAGCGGCAGATGAATAATCAGAAAGGAGTTCTAAATGGACAGCTCGCGTACAACAACAAACGAAAAGGCGACGTAGGTTTTTTAACTCTTTCTGCCACAACCGGAAGCAAAGCGAACATTAAATGGGTCTGCATAGTCCACAACAAAGATCGAAGATCGAAGGTGAGCATGCGTGACGATAAGCTCACTTATGTGGTGACACGGCAAAATGATAGGATGCTTTTCATTAAAACTGATAGGAGCGTGCCGTAGTCTTCCACCTAACCTTAAGAGATTGTTGGAATACAAAAATGGATTTAAACTTTTTAATAGTGAGTTCTTCCGAACCACCCTATCCTCTTCGTTTAAAGCTTTTATCTCATTAGAAAAGGAAATTGCCTGGAAAAATGTAATCCAAAATATAACAGCTTGCTGGATCTCAATCGCATTAAGAGAAATGGTTGAAAATGTAGGTTTAGACTTATTAAGTTTTGTGTGTTTGAACACAAAGGCATCAATGAACCTTTCACAATAGGCTGTTACGCGAAGCAACCTTGGCCAAGAGGAGAATTTAAGCACCAAGTTGAATGGACTTTTGATCACACTCAAAACATGATGAGTCTCTAGTGGCCGCTGTTCTAAATTTGATTGTGAGGGGACTGCGTAGCGATATTCAGGCCATTTTGAGGAATGCAAAGTTACCAAGGTGGGCCTTGCCACCATGAGGAATGCCTTATCAATTTTTTGGGCATGAGTCCCCGTGTAGCGCATTCAGCCGGATTATCTTCAGTAGAAATGTATCGCCATTTCGCGCGAGGTACCAGCTCATGAATTAGGGAAACTCTATTGACAATAAACACAGGCCAATTAGAAGAATGTTTTCCTAGCCAAGCCAAAACTGTTACGGAATCAGTGTGACAGTAAACAGATATTTTATCGAAAGACATAGTTTTGATGACAAACTTAACTGTGTTAGTTAGCAACGCAGCTCCACACAACTCCAAACAAGGAATTGATACATATTTGACAGGAAATACTTTAGATTTAGCCATTAGTAGGCAAACATGAGCCTCTTTCGAATCTTCACTAAGAATTCTGATGTAAAAGGAAGCTGAATCAGCTTTTGCCGAAGGTTCAGAAAAGCCATGAAGCTCGAATTCAGAGTTTTTCTGCAGTTGTCTTGTCCATCTGGGGAACTTAAGTGATTCTAATTTTTCCAGAGAACCATGATAATTTAACCATTGAATTTTAAGATAATCAGGTGGTCTGTCCTCCCGGTCGAGTTTACGCAGCCAAAGTTCCTGCATTAAAAATTTTGCCACTATTATGACTGGATTTAACCAACCCATAGGATCATACAACTTAGCTATTATTGAAAGAACAATCCGTTTTGTTGGATTTTCGACTGAAGAAGAAGCCACTTTAAAAGGAATGAATCAGACCCAGGACCCCAAAATAAACATAGAATCTTCACCTGTGCATCCTCCGCTTACGGAAATTCAATAGAATGTTCCTGTTCTCCCGAGGGACAATATTCCAATAGCTCGGGTTCATTTGCGGCCCATCGTCGCAAATGGAAACAGCCAGCTTCTAATAACAGTGTTACTTGAGCTCGTGCCTGATTAGCCTCAATCTGACTATCTGAACCAAACAAAACATCATCGATGTAAATATTATTTTCTAATATAGTTTGGACTAAAGGAAATTTATTTTCTTCATCATAAACTAACTGCTTACCCACATTGTTAGCCAAATAAGGAGCACAGGCAGTACCGTAAGTAACGGTTAAAAGTGTATAAGCGACAAGCCTTTTATCAGGAAAAATACAGACAATTCTTTGATAGTTTCAATCCCGAGGGTCAACTCAAATTGGTCTAAACATTTTTGCAATGTCAGCGATATTAGCAAAACGATGTGATCTCCACTTCATAATGATTGAAACTAAAACATTGAGAATCTTAGGACCGATGTGAAGATGAGAATTCAAGGGAAAATTATTGGAAGTTAAACTGGAAGCGTTGAAAACAACCCTCAACTTAGTAATGGAACTACTTTCTCTTAAGATAGGGTGATGAGGAAAATACACAGTTTATGGAAAACTATCCAATTCCTTTTCTTGAAGAAGTTCCATATGTCCAAGGCTTTCATATTCTGATAAGAAACTGGAGGGTTGTAAGAATAATTCCGATTTCTCTGATAAACGACGAAGCACTTTATTCAAAACGATCTTAGCTCTCTCCAAGAATGTACCTATTTTTATGGGAGGAACGGTTTTGAAAGGTAAGCGTATCATGTAACGTCCGTCTTTTGTTCGTTGATAATTCGTGGCGAAATGCTCGTCATCCGTCAAAGTATTTTTAAAGGGAACTTCCTCCAACTTCCAGAACTTGGTTAAGTCTTCATGTAAGACTTCTGCTGAAAAAGCCTGATGTGATGTAACTGGAATGTTAATTTCTATTTTATTTGTGACTGAAACCAGCCCAAATAATATCCAACCAAAAACGGTATAATTTCTGATTATACCAGACTGATAATGGGATATCTCAATTTTAATTTTCTCCGTGAAACCACTCTCACGTGTTTCTTGTTGCCTTTTCTCGTTAATCAGTTTTAAGACTCTTAACTCAATATATTCAGCTAACTCTTTGCCACTCGGGGTTTCATTTCGCTTCATAATATTTGACTAGACTACTTACAAATGGGTTCTGTCTGATAACAATCGAGACAGTCTCCGCTGCCTTCACGACCGGCCTTATCTTTAGTTTTACCCAACAATTTGTTTTGAGATTAGCTGTAGAAAATGTTGTGTGACTCTATCGATAATTCGATCTTCAATTTGACTCATTGTTCTTAAATAAAAAACTCCATAAACATCTCCATTGTAACGGGCTGTGACATATTGTACTTCCTCTCTGTCAGGCTCGTTTGGCTTGTGCTCGGCATGTTCCATATCTGGTCAGACCGGGCAGTTACATACTGAAAAGACCTTGGAACCGGGGATTTAAATGCCATTGTGCCCGAATGTTGTACACTACCTCGCCAGTTCCTTAAAATGATTTTTTTTTTCAGCAGTGATAAAATTGCTAAATTTGATAATTTTGTGAGGCGTAAATATAAAGAAAAGTCCTCTAGACTCACGGTATAGTACTTCTATCATCCTATGCGACTAAGATCCTGGGATGAACGAGAAGAAATTAGTACTCATGAATAAACTCTATATCGACGGGTAAGTGTAAGAACGTAGTGTCTGATTTTTTTTCTAGAGACGTTGTATCTTGTGGTTGAACAGACGTAGTATTTCGCTCGTAGATTCAAAAGACGTTCTATCTCGTTGACTACCCAAGAGACGTCGTGCCTTCCTCGCGGTTCAAAGACCTTCTTATCTCGTTCACTGTCAGAAGGCGTCGTGGCTGTTTTGCGTTTCAAAAAGCGTCGTAACTCGCCGGCTATTTACGAGACGTCGTATCTCGTTCGCAGTCTAAGAAACGTATCTCACAAATTTATAATTTTTCAGTCTGTATCGAATTTGCAATAAAACGGCCGAATATAATTTATATACAAAATAAGGTATAAAAGATTTGTAAATAATTATTTAAAATTAATTATTCTGGTGACAATAAAGAATATCTTCCAATATGAGATACAATATATACAATATATAATTCTGACACCTTAAGATACCTTAAGAACTCATTCGCAGACACACATTTTTCTCACTCTTACCTGGACTCATAAGCCCGTACCCGTTACTTGTATACATTTACATGCATCAACGGTACTTTAACATATATCTATATGCTGTTTCACTCAGTAAAAGTGCACACCCTCGTAAGCGTTTTAGCGCACATACTCTATGCACAAGTAATCAGCGACTACTGTCACTCGACCGGCAGTCCGCAAAGACACACGCAGCTTTTCATGTCCCTGAGTGATGCCTGTCCCTTCGCGTATGTGCTTACAGTTATCTTTCTATCACCCTCTCTGTGCAGCGCGCACGGCAAACTCGGCACGTCTCCGACGCTTCTCGCTATCTCGAGGCGGCCACCTTGGATGCGAAACGTCGCACGCTCGCGTTTCCCGCTTAAACTTGCCGCCTGGCCAACACCGATTCCGAATATGGGCAAAAATTCCTCTACGCGTTTCAACACACTTTCTTGCTTTGTCTTAGTTACGGGTAATAAAATAAAATAAATGTTTTTAAATTTAAGTTAAAATATTGATTATTTACTTGAAGCTTATGTAATTGAATATAGGCTATAATTTCTGAAGTAACGTTTTATTAATGGATAAAATACATATTTTCATATATATATATTATGTGCATTTTTGTTGTGCTGTGAAATGAGTGTCGGAATTCTGATTTCTAATTGATCCGAATATATATTTTACTTTTTTCAGAAATATAGTTTAAAAGGTTAAGAATTACCCAAATTTTCAGAAGAATACCCAGTGAAAATTATTTAAATGATTCAATATGAAAATAACTGCAATGCTTTACATGTTATGAGCAGATCAATTACTTCTTATTAGCTGAATATTTTTTTTTATAATGTTACATAAAATAAAGTTGTAATTAATTTATGTTGGATATAAGCCTTATAATTATAGCTTATTTATTTTCAATCTATTTCTATTACAATTATATCGTTTTTCGAAACGTTGATGATATTTTGAAATGAGTATCAGGATTCAATTTTCAATTAATTTAGTTAATTAGTTTCAATTTCGGAATTCAGTTAAATACATGTGTATTATTTTTTACAAAAAATTTTTTTTATTTTCAGCTGATAATTTTCTTCATGTTTTCTTCATATTTGTTTGAATTAGTTACACAGGTCAATAATAAATTATAAGTATACAAATACTGTTTCAAAATTTAACGGAGAATAAAATGTAAACATTATTTTAATGTTTAAATAAAAATAATTATTTCGTTCTTTTTATCTTGTGAACTGATTAATTACTTATAAAACAATTCTACTAAAGCTTAGATTATCAAAATTAAGTTTAAAAGTTTATGATTAAATAAAATCTTTAAAAACTTTTTCTAAATATTGAAGTGAATAAAGATTATAATAATAATACTAATAATAATAATAATAATAATAATAATAATAGATTCAGAATTCATGAGAATGAGGATGGTCATCAAGTGACCTATCTTCTTTACATGGATGACCTGAAGCAAGTGATGGATTTCACAAAGCAGTTTTCCAATGATATCCACATGGAGTTCGGACTAGATAAATGCAGATCAGTGCATTTAATCAGAGGGGAACAAGGGACGGCAGAGTTAAAGAACGAGTTCGAAAATGACATCGAGGCAATGGCTGCAGGCGAATCATAGAAATATCTAGATATTCTTGAATTTAAAGGTATTCAACATACGATAGTTAAGACAAGCCTAATGACTGCCTTTACTACGAGACTCAGATTAATTATGAAGAGTTTTCTCAACTCGGCAAACAAAATCAGGGCGATCAACACATATGCCATCCCTGTCCTCACGTAATCCTTCGGGCTCATAAAATGGTCTAACACCGACCTTGAAAAGTTAAACAGAATTGTTCGCGTAGAAATGACGAAGCACCGAATGCACCACAGAAATTCAGCGATTGAAAGGGTACTTCGACCACGACATTTAGGGGGTAGGGGCGTTGTAGATGTCAAAAAACTTCGTGAGTCACAAGTTATACACTTACGAGACTATTTTAACAGCGAACGAAATATTGCGCTTTACAGAACCATCTGTCAAGCGGATCTTGAAATCACGCCCTTAAATTAGTCCTCAGATGGGACTTTGAATATCAGGGCAGAAACCATAGAGTAATTAGAAATACAATGGAGGCAGAAAGCCATCCATGGCGAGCACCCCAACACGTTAGATCAAATTGAAATGGATAGTGAGGCATCTAACTTTTGACTAAGAAAGGGTTTTCTGTATCCAGAGATGGAAGGATTCGTCATTGCAATACAGGACAAGGTTGTCAGCACCAGGAATTATCGCAAACACGTGTTACAACAAGACGTGGTTGACCGGTGCCGATTATGTGGAGATACCAACGAATTCATCGAGTACATTATTGATGGCGTCGCGTAATGGCTCAAAGAGAATATACGCACAGACATAATGATGTAGCGGGCATTATGCATCAACAACTTACTCTAAACGTAGGACTCTTAAAAGAATGGGTGCCCTTCTATAGATACATTCGAATGCCCGTTTTAGAAAGCGAAGATTATATCTTATATTGGGATATTACTATCCAAACGGATGATCACATCCGGGCCAATCGACCTGACATCGTGATGCGAGAAAAAAAAGGTGAAAGAGTCTACATCATCGACATTGCTTGTCCGCTTAACCGAAATTTGCAGTCAACCTATACAACCAAGATCCACAAGTACAGCGAGTTAAGACATGAAGTAAAGACCATATGGAGGAATGTGAATCATGCATCCATTCATCCCATTGCGATTTCCGCTACAATCAATGTGCACGCAAGATGCACTGAACATATTGAGCATTTAGGAGTCAGTAGGGTATTGGCAGCAGCTCAGAAGGCGGTTTTATTTCAAGTAAATAAATAAACTTTATTTAAGTGCCTAGGAAAATGTTTAATATTTTTAGGAGCCTTTGTAGATTCTTAATCATTTTTAAAAATTTTAAGAGAAAATGCAGTCAGCTAAATGCATTTCCGAAAATTTATCGATTATTTATTATTTCTTTCAAACTGCTAAAAAGCATAAATATTTTTAAAGAATTCTTTTAAAGAAATGCTAATACTTCTTCCGTTTAAGTAGTTTCAATATTTGCGTGACTAAAAAAATATTTAAAAAACATTGCTTGAAAAAAAAACATGAAAATATTTTTTTTATTTATTTCTATTATTATCTATCTTATCTATTTCTATTTATTTCTACAAATTTTGAATAAAATACATAGATTAAGAAAATTGTTCTTTTAGTTGTTTTCAACAAAAAAAAGTTGACTTTTCAGACAAAAAGCTGAATTGTATACCAAAAAGAGTGATTTTTTATCAAATACATGAAGTTTGCACCAAAGAAGTTTATTTTCCTGCAAGACTAATTTTCGATAGAAAAATTAATGTTTCATAGTGGTTAAATTTTCGACAAAAGCGATTAATTTTCTAGTAGTTCTAAACAAAATAATTTTTAAACAAACACAAAAAGAATTTTATACAAAATAGTTAAATTTTCAGAAAATTTTTTAAAAATCTAAATTGATAAATCATCAACCAAAAAAAATTAAGTTTTAACAAGGCAGTTCCACTTTCAACCAGAAAAGTTAAAAAAACGTTAAAAGTCTTTGAAATTGCTTTAAATTATTGAAATTAATTGAAAATTCCTTGGAATCTGTTAAAAAATTCTAAAATATTCCAAATCCTTTAAAACCTCTTGAAACTTTTTAAAGTATTTGAAAATTCTTTGCAATTTCAAAAATATCCTAAAATGTTTCAGATAATTAAAAATCTTATACTAAATTACTGAAATCAATGGAAAATTCCTTGGAATCTGTTAAAATATCCTAAGATATAGCAAATACTTTCAAATCTCATATAAAATTACTGTAATCAATTGAAAATTCCTTGGAATCTTTAAAAGTTCTCTCAAATTTTTCAAATCATTCAAAATCTTTTGAAATAGCTAAAAATTGTTTAAAAAGATTTCTGAAGTACTTTGGAATCTGTTTAAATAAACATCTTAACATTTTTTGAAATTCCTTTTAATTATAAAAATAAATGGAAAATTCCCTGACATCTTTTAAATCACCATCAAATAATTAAAATCCTTAATAATCTTTTGAAATTTCTTGAAATTTTTTAAAGCTCTTCAAAATTCCTTGAAATTTAAAAAATACCCTAAATATTTCAAA
>NC_046662.1:140566681-140577415 GCF_010883055.1 Belonocnema kinseyi
GATTGTCGAACGATATACTAAGGAAATTGGATTGGAATTTGGGTTAGACAAATGCGCCAAGGTTTATTTGAAGCAAGGAAAACTTAATGGCATCCCTGAAGATCCTGAGCTCGTTGATAGAAGCGCCGTACGACACCTTTGCGCTGGAGAGACTTATACATACCTGGGCGTGCAACAGAGTGGCATTCATAATGTGACATCTATAAAGGATACTCTCCGAAGCAGATAAAAACGTCTCATACGACAGATTTGGTCTTCCGAACTGTCGGCGAGGAACAAAGTTTCATCAACGAACATGCTTGCCGTCCCGGTGCTACTCTATTCATTTGGAGTAATTCCATGGACGAAGAACGAGCTCAGATCTCTTGATATCGGGACAAGAAAGGTTATGCACATGAACAGAAGCATGCATTTTAAGTCTTACGTTCCGCGACTGTACATCTCACGCCGTCAAGGTGGTCGCGGAATATTGAGTCTTGAATGTCTTCACAACAGGATTATTCTGGGTACAGCACATAGAGTTGCAAATGGAAGAGACGCTCTTCTTAAAATGGTCAGGAATCACGAAGAAGTGGGCAAAGGAGCGTTTCTGTACAAAGCAGCGGCTCGATAAGAGGATGCACGGTATCTTCCACAGAAATGTGAAGGATCAGTCAATGTCTTGTGAGCTAACGTTTGCTTTCCTTAAATCGCCCGAATTGAATTCTGTTACGGAGAGTTTCATTTTTGCATGCCAAGACGGTGTAATTTCCACCTTATTGTACCGTCGCCACATTTTTAGCCAAGACATTCCTTATCATAGCTGCAGAGCGTGCCCTGCACACCCCGAGCATTTAGCTCACATACTATCTAGTTGTCCAACTTACGCGGGAACGACCTACTTCGAAAGGCACAATGCGGCACTAAGAGTACTTTATTACTATCTCTGTCACTCCTACGGCATTCACCTTAATATCACTCCTCTGAATGCTCCTAGGAAAATCGAGTCAATTGTCGAGAATGGGAAGTGCCGCATGTACTGCAACTTTATATTCTCGACAATTGTTTCTGTTGGTCACTCGTGGCTTGATATGGTTCTTCTTGACTTCGAGAAGCGAACCATGTTCGTTATCAAATTTTCGGTACCAGCTGACAAAAACATCATAGCCAAGGAGAATGAAAAGAAAGAGAGGTATCGAGACCTTATAAGGGAGTTGCAACGATTGTACGATTGTTCTTAGGGTGCACGATGCTTTTTCTGGATCGTCGTATTGATTCTGTTACAGACTGTAACCACCTATCTTACGGACGTGAGACGTTGTTTTGGCTGAAATTTTACCACGAGTTCACTGGGAGCAGGTGAAATTTTCCAGATTAGCACCCTCTCCCGGAGAACTCCTGCGGTTGTCCTTATGCAACCCACTGCCTTAGGCAACCCCCTTCCTGCACCGTGTATGTGTATGCAGTTGTAGTTTTCTTACGATCCGGAGGGGAAATGTCGGTCAAACTAATCCAACAGACGGCGCCACAAAAAGTTGGTCTAACTTTTTCATTGAATTGCATTAAGAAAAAGTAAAAATAATTTAAAACTTGATGCTGTTTGCAAATATAAAGAAACATATAGATATGAAGAAATAACAGTAACTATTACTGATTATTCAGACAAAGAAAAAGTTATAAAACTATGTAGTTTAATATGAATAAAATTTAATTTTGAGATACATTTTGAAAGCAGGTCGAACTTTATATTCCTATGCTTTATTTTGCGGATATTATTGGTTTTATTATATGTCCTAGTTAAAAAAATTATTTATTGTTAAAATTAATAATGTAGCTAATGAAAAAATTATTAATATTTAGGACCTCAATGACAACATTATTTAAAACATATACATGAACAGAAGAATTAATAAAAAATTTATCACTTATATCCAATATAAATATAATAATAATTAAAATTTGTGAAACTACAACTTAAGTTGCAAAGTAAAGTATTTTTGTACCTTCAAAATGTTAATAATTTCAACTTTTGAAGGTAATATTTTTAAATAGTAATTGTAACTTTAATTAAAATGTTTGGAGGGAATAATTCGGTAAAAAGTCAATGACAAGACTGATGAATGAGAAAATGAATATAATATTATTTGTATGTATGTATGTATGTATGTATGTATGTATTCAATCTCTCCCTTTTACATGTTTAAGGCACTCTGCTCCCTGTACATATATTTACAATTACATCCTCAGTTTAACTTAACTCCTACTTATATTCTACTCTTTTGCATTACGTAGGATAAAAAACGGTAACAGTAGTAACATTAATTCTTAAAATGAGCGAGATTCCAGGGCTTCCTTTTCCTCTTACCATAAAAGATATGCATTTTCCAAGATATTGAAAACAATTTTCGCTTTTTACTGTCCTTTTTCAGTATCACCCGTTTGGCTCTGCCCTAATCCCTTTCTTCCCATTACCACTTTCAATTTCTTCATCCTCATCACTCCCTGTCCACTACCGTCCCAGATCCAGCTTGCACACTCGTGCGGACTCAACTGTCTCTCTTCCTCTCCTGTATATCTCTCTAATACATGCGCCCGTGACTCCATTTCCTATCCACATACTCTACATCTATGTTCTGCCAGTCCATAATCCCTCCTCGAATATTAGAAACCCTTCTTATTTTTCTCCTTCCTTCCTCAATTTTGAATTTCCAAAATTACCTCTCTCTTCATTGTTCCGAATTTCGCCCAAATAGGCTTGTGTACAGGCTCTCTTAATTTATCTAGTGACAATATTTTCTCTTCCTAACTATTCTCTTAACATATATTCTGAGCAACTCCAGTTAACCCCCACCACCCACCTCAGAAATCGCTCTAGCATGCTCCCTACTCGCCTATGTTCCTTCCATCCCCAGATCTGCACACCATAAGACAACACCGCCCAAACCAACCTATCAAACATTCAGACCCTCATCATCCAATCGTTCTTGAACTTTCTCTTTCCTATGCCCTATACTTGGCCCATTACTTTACTCGCACATTCAATTCTTTTTCTCACCTGCAGCTCGTTTCCCCCTTCTGCCTTGAATCAAAAACGTAGGTAAGAGAACTCCTCCACAATTTGCAATTTTTGTCCTTTCATCTTCCAAACGTAATTTATGTTTATCTTTCTATTTCTGAAGCACATCACCTTTGTCTTATCTACGGTAACCGTCAGATCTTATCCTCCCATATACTCTGCGAAGATTTTCATCATTAAGTTCATCCCCTTCTCATCATCTGCCAACAGAACTACATCGTCCGCGTATGCTAGAGAGTATAGTTTGCTATTACCTAAAACCGTTCCTCCTTTCCCTTTCTCTTTTCGCTTCTCCTATAAGTCTGACAGCAGGATATTAAATAGTAACGTACTCAAAGGGCACCCTTGACTTAGACATATGTCTGTCCAGAAAACCTGCCCTTTTTTCCTATTTTCACCTTAATCCTGCTTTCAGTAAAGATGTCCTTTATCCTCTCCACCAACTTTTCCTCTACAGCCTTCTCTTTCATTGCCTGCCGTAGCACTTTTCTGTTCATTGAGTCAAAGGCTGCTTTGAAATTTACGAACAAAGCGACTAGTTTCCCTGTCTTTCTCCCCAAATTTTTGGTAACTAAGCAGTTAAGTAGGTAGATATTGTATAAAGTTCCCATCCATTTTTTGAATCCCGTCTGATCATGTGGGATAATTTCTTTTTGTTCTACCCTTCAACCTTTTTGTTAAGATTTCTGCATATATTTTATAGGCGACTAATATGACAGTGACCCCTCTGTATTCCTCTACCTTCTTTCCTTTCCCTTTCTTGACAAGCGGTACGACCTGTCCCATCTTCCAGTCTTCCGGCCAACCTTCCTCTTCCTAGACCTTGTTGCAGATCTTTCACATCCCATCCCTAATCCCTTCTGCGCCATACTTCATCACTTCGTTCTCCATCTCATCTTCCCCAGTCGCCTTGTTTCTTTTTAGCCTATTTATTGCCTCATCCACTTCTTCTCTAGTTATCACGTTCCCTTCCTCCATTTCTCCTTGGACTATCCTACACTTTTCCCCTTTGATCTTATTTTGTCAGTAAACCGTATGTGTAATGTTCAAATCGTAAAAAAAACATTATAAATGCTTGAATTCAGTATATGGGAAAACGACAAAAGTTGCAATAAAATGTTCAACAAATTTTTTAAAAAAGAATTCGCATTTTTAAACGGCACCATGAAGCTTCGTCTGTTTTAATACGAATGTACGTTATGAATTTTAATAATATACATTTATGGGAATGATATAAAATTTCAGAGATAAACTCGAGTACGAAATACGCGATACATGATGAGAGTGTGTTTGTTAAAGCCGAAGAGACAAAAGAGAATTCAGAATCATCAACTTACTGTTGTCGATGCTCCACTTTTAGTTTTAAAAGGTCTATTCACAAAGATTGAGCGGGTACCGCAAGGTAAATATATTATCGAGCGCGAAGCTCGAGAACCAACTGTCGTGCGCGTTAAAAATTTAACTTTTCTTTCAAAAACTTAACTATTTTTTTGAGCGTTAATCCATTTTCGGCTGAAGGTTTCATATTTTGAATTAAGAACTCAATTTTAATTTGAAAATTTTCGCTGTCAAGTTCTGTTTCAAGAATCAATCTCTTTTGTTTAAATACTCAACTATTTTGTTGAACATTATTCCACTTTAGTTACAAGGTTTCGTCCTTTTGATTGAAAAACTCGATTTTTAATTTGAAAATTATTGCTATCAAATTCTGCGTTAAGAATTATTCTCTTTTGTTTACAAATTCAACTATTTTGTTGAGCCTTTAAACAAAAGAGATAAGTTCCGAACGCGGAATTTAATAGTAAAAATGTTCAAATTAAAAATAAAGTTTTTAATTCAAAAGATGAAAGTTTCTGTCGAAAATAAAATAATGTTAAAAACGATAGTTCAATTTTTAAACAGAAGAGATTAATTCTGAACGCGGAATTTATTACAAAGATTTTCAAATTAAAATTACAATTCATAATCTAAAAGATCCTACTAGCTATTCGAAATAGACAAGTGTTCATCAAAAGAATTAATTTTACTACCCAAAAAAGATGCCTTTTTACGAAAATGCAGTTCTTTAATTTTTTGTCACTTAAAAGATGTAGTTGACTTTCTTTTGATTTTAATTCAGATATTGAGTATTTAGTCTTGATGATGCAATGATTTTTCGATCGCACCTGGTGTGATAATTCTGAAAAACACCTGAAAACAATGATGACGAGAGTAGAGCTGAAAGGGAAACATAAAAACATAACCTATAATTCCTTGAGTGATTTACAGATTTGCTTAATCTGGCATTCAATTTAACCAACTATGGGTAATAATTGTAGCACAAATAGACAAAATGTACAAATAAATTTTAAGGTCAAATACTAGACAATTAAAAAACACAAACTTGAATCACGTGTCCCTCGGATGGTAGCTGTGAAAAATTGCTTGCTTCGCGTTCGAACAGTTTCACTAGGAATAAAATACCAACCATCTGAATTCTTAATCTGCCTAAATCAAAGTCGATATGAAGTTGCATGCGGGCTGTATACCGACGAGGGCAAAGCGACGCACACATGTAAAGGGTTGAGAGGCCACTCTCATTTATCTCATGTCGGTCATTGTCGGTGGTTCAGAACTTTGCACACCAGGTTGTGTTCTCGAATTTCGAAAAGCCGGCTAAATTCGGGAGGTGATTTTGTGCAATCTTCCTCTTATCTGAACAAATGTTTAGGCAAATGCGAGTATTTTTGAATAAACTCGTATGTAGCCGCATTGTAATTAAATTGCAATAAAATTCATGCCGCGATTTTAGGCCCACCATTGTAAAAGAAAAAAGTTCTAATGCGCATACAATATGAAGTTGAGAGACCTCTTTTTCAGTGGGATTTTAAATATAAAAAAGTATATTGCAATAGGTAATAATAATACTGGTTATATATATTCGACTGAGTGATTAATCACAGTATATTGTACGGCGAAAATTATTGCAAGAGAAAACATACTACAGAAAAAAGTTTTTACCATTATAGAGTTTTAATTGCTTTTTTAATTCTTATTAAATATATAGTGCATATATTTTCTCATAACAATTAATTTGTTTCAAATGTTTAAATGGTTCAAAATCTAAAAAATAGTTAAGTTCTGAATTTGTTTATGAAATTTATTAGAATAGTACATCATTATTTTAAATTTGCAAGGTGTCTTAGAAAAAAGTGATTGGAAATACATTTTTTGTTGATTCCGCAAAAAAATTAAGCATATTCTTCAAAAAATGCCCAAACTCTCAATTTGCTCATGACAGCAGTTTGAATAATAAATCTTGAAAATTTAATTATTATAATTAATCGGGAAGACTTTCTTAGTACCAAGGTCAGTTCAAGGTCAAACCCATAAAATTCATCCTTAACCAACTATATCAGGATACCTTCAGGTTCAAGTAGTTTCAGCGTTAACCATTCTAAGCCACTTAGAGGTACCACTTCTTCCAGAACTTACCCGTTACAGAAGCGGGGTTCCCAAAGCCAGGTTTATTTTATGTATAAAGTATGATTTCATGACTTGAAGGTTCACGCTAAATCGTAGGCAGATAGATACGAAGTGCTTTTTCCTCGTATTTGCAATATTTGCTGATGTCACTTAGACAAGCCGAACACATGATAGGAGAAATGCAAGAATAGTCAAGACTTTTTTTTGGGCCACCATAATAATTATTGTACATATTTTTTACAGCATCTGTTAAAGACCTTCTATTTTTGGGTATGATGTATCTACTACATACGACACAAAATGTGTCTCGATTTTCACAAGGGGGCATGGTAAAGGAGACAAGGTGGTTTAAAGGAGGTCAGTTTCGCCACCCCCCCCCCCACTTTTCGGGTATTTATAGCCTACTGAATTGCACCCCAAATGCACCACCGATAAAATTTTTTGCGCCAAAAAACTTTAGGAGTTATATCAGGTGTTACGCGGGGGGGGGGGCTAGCGTCACGCTATCCCCTCTTTTTGAAAAATCAAAATTTGAATCACATGATCTTGAAGATCTTCAAATGCGCTCATATGCGCCAAAAAGATGAAATTTTGCGCCACATTGATAAAAGAGTTGACAAGGATATCATATTTTGCAGGGGGCCAGGGTAACGCAGGTGTTAAATCATCAAAAGTAATGTGCATTATAAAGTTGAGGGCATGGATTCATTCGTCTTCAAATGCATTCATATGTGTCAAAAATTTGGTTTGAAAATGTTGTGCATTTTCAATGTGGCGCATATGAGCGCACTCGAAACCTCATTGGAAATTCGTTTTGAGACGAAAAAATCTATGTTCACAACTTTATATCGCACATCACTGTTGAGGATTTAACACCTGCAGGACACTGCCCGCCCTCTCCAAAATATGATATGTTTGTTAATTAGCTAGCGCAAAATTTGTTGGTGGAAGCGCATTTGAGCGAATTTGAAGTTATGAAAGAAAGGTATGATGAATTTGAAAAAATATTATTAGTTTAGAAAAATGACGCCGGCCTCCCCCCCATTTCGATTGCTGATAACTCGGTTATCAATGTGGCTTAACTTTTTTTCTTAATGGCACATATGAGCACATTTAAAACTCCATTAGAAACTCTTTTCATAAATGCGGATTGCAAAATTTTTATTTTGTTGGTCATATCTTCATAAAATTTGGTTACCTCCATATCTTGGGCAATTTTCAAAATTTTCGAAAAAAATCTATGGCGCATATGAGCGCATTTGATGACGAATAAATTCATGTCCTTAACTTTATTTTTCACATAACTGTTGAGGATTTAACACCTGCGTTACACTGGCCCCCTCCAAAAAATAATATTTTTGTTAATTATCTAGCGCAAAATACGGAAGGGATACTTTGTGGATACTGTGAGGATACGCTGTAGCGTGTCCATTACGTTCATCCGGTCACCTCGTCACCTCTTTTAAGATTTTATTAATCATGCCCAAAAAGTTTACCATAAACATTTTTCATGGTATTGTTAAAATTATTTTTCAAAAAGTAGCTTTTGTTGAAGCGTTTACAGAGGCATATTCTTCTACATTGTTTGTGACATTTATATCAAACATCACTAGTAAATTTGTCTACGGTATTCATTTTAGAAATCTATTTTTCGTAGTAAAAATTTCTCGTTTGCGGCAACTTTTCTTAAAATTGTATATAAGCTAAGACTAGTCTTAGTCCTAGATTTATATTTGCGTTTAATCTTTTTTAGAATCGAAGTTAGTTCATAAGTAGGTTAACTGCAGATAGTATCTATTCAGTATTTTTAATCAGTTTCATTTTTTGGAAATATCCCTTTAAACCACCTTCTCTACTTTACCATGCCACCTCGTGATAGTCAAGAGACATTCTGCGTCATATGTGTTAGATACATTATATCCAAAAATTAAAGGTCTTTAACAGATGCTGTAAAAATATGTACGTTAATTTATATGATGGCACAAAAGAAACTCTAGACCATTCTTGCACTCCTCATATCATTTGTTCGACTTGTCTAAGTTGCATTAGCAGACATTGCAAAGACGAGGACATGAACCTCCGTATCTCTCTGCTTGTGATTTGGCGTGAACCTTTAAGTCATAAAACTATACTTGATGCACAGAACCCACATAATAAGTCGTCAGGTTTTTCCAAATTTGACCATTAAAATCTCTTAACCTGCATCTCAAGGTGTCTCACGATGTCCACTTAAACCTGAAAGTACCCTCATTTAGTTGGTTAGCGATGAATTTTGTATATTTGACCTTGAAATGACCTTGATACTGATCTGATGGCATCAAACGGATCCGGATCCGAATTCAGCGGCTTCAAAAACATAAGGTACATCTACTCCCGCTTATGTTGCAGACTTAGGCGGTTTTTGGTCCTGTGTAAGTCTTGTAAATTTAACAACCCTCGCGGACCGAAGGAACCGAATGGAGCCTCTACAAAATACCCGTAAAGATCCGATTGGGTCCCCATTCGGTTCCTTTTTAAAAAACTAAAAAAACAGCAAGATCAACTTTTAAACTGTTGAAATTCAGATTGTACGTTAAATTTTCTATAGGAAACTCACGGAGTAATCGCAATACTTTTCTTTGCCGCTGTAAAAAGTTAAAAACATATATAAGATCTATCACGCCTGTTGACTGCTATTTACAGATGATGCGTTCGAAGTGTAGCTGGCAACAGGCGTTATACGTCTTATATTTTTTTAAAACTTTTAACCGTTGCAAAAAAAAAACTATTGCGATTATTCCGTGACCTGCTATATGGAATTTTAATGTAGCATCCGAATTTCAACAATTTAAAAGTTGATTTTGCTGTTTTTTTCGAGTTTTTTGAAAAAGAACCGAATGGGGACCCAATGGGGTCTTACGTGTACTTTGTAGAGGCTCCACTCGGTCTTAGGAAAGCGTCATCGCAAAGACAATTATAGTTTACTTTGTACACAAATTGTATTTATTAACTGAAGATTACCCTAACTATGGATATGTTCATAAAAAATGTTTAAATTATTTATAATTATTATAGATTTACAAAGTATCGTAGGAAATGATCACCGAAAGACATTCTTAGTTCACTTCGTACCAAAATTATTCCTCTTCCATGAAAAATAGTCAAGCTATAAATATGTTGATAAACATTTTTTAAATAATTAATAATTGTAAATTTTCAAAGCATCATAGAAAAAAATCATCGGAAACACATTATTAGTTAATCATGTTAAAAAATGGAGCCCACTTCTTGATAGAAAACTAAACTCTTAATTTTCAATCGAAATTGTTTAAATAATTAATATATCTTGTAAAACTCCTAATTTTCAAATTAAAATTGTTTGAATAATTGATAGTTCCTATAAATTTACAAAGCATCATAGAAAAGAGTAATCGGATAGACATTCTAAGCTGAGTCCGTAAACAAATTGACTTGTAGAAAAAAGGGCAAGCTCTTAATTTTTTAATTGAAATTGTTTAAATATTGACTAGTTCCTGTAAATTTGGAGAGCAACATAGAAAACAGTCATCCGATAGACATTCTTAGTTTACGAACTATTCCATTTGCGGCTTATACCCGTGGTAGCTTGTTTATTCCATGATGTTATTGAGATGACGCGTTTCGGTACAGATATGTACCCTTGTCAAATCCTAGTATTTTTCTAGCAAAAGTTTGTCGGAGCTAGAAAAACATGATACTTTTTTAGTATCATTGTGCATTGTTTTTTTATAAATGCTATAACCATGACGTAGTGAAGAAATCTAATATTCAAAGAAACAATATGTTAACCTCGTTTTGGAAACTGAAGATAGTTGAAAGTATTTTATACCGCAGGATTTCGCCGGAAGCAGGGTGCTAATCTGAAAAATTGCACCCACTTCCAGCGAAATCGCGGTAAAATTTCATCCATAACCACGTCTCACAACCGTGAGATAGGTGGTTACAGTCTGTAAAGGAATCAATACGACCATCCAGCAAAAGCCTCGTGCACCCTAAGAACACGGAGTGACCCAAGGAAACCGCCTTCTGCATTTTTCCCGCAAGTGTTCTAGCATATTCTTGACAAGCAGGGATGCTTTTTAGGCTATTAGCATGTGAAAGCTTGGCACCTCCAAGAGCGCCGAT
Source organism: Belonocnema kinseyi (assembly GCF_010883055.1). Lineage (NCBI taxonomy): Eukaryota > Metazoa > Arthropoda > Insecta > Hymenoptera > Cynipidae > Belonocnema > Belonocnema kinseyi. Next base: position 140,577,345 of record NC_046662.1, read on the forward strand.
GATAAGGACGATCAGTTTAACAGAATATTCTGGGTACAATCGTTGCAACTCCCTTATAAGGTCTCGATACC
>NC_046662.1:140577515-140579376 GCF_010883055.1 Belonocnema kinseyi
CAAATGCTGATGGGTTGAAGAAAACTTCTTCCACCAGAAGGTTTTGATACAATCTGGTCTCGGTGCGGAATAGTTCTTCATCCCTCTTAATACTTTTTTCACGTCCTCGGTAGTGATGGGTGGGCATTCTTTATCAGGTGTTGTGAGGGCAACACATAACTCCTTGAAGTTATTTATATTTTCTGAGTCTTCGTCCAGTCCATGCTGCACTTCGCAGACTTCTCTCCAAAATACTTCGACCTCCTCTGGTTTGGGTGAGTGTTCGACAGTAACCGGAGGATCTTCGAAGAGTCGAGATGGGTCAGAGAGATGGGTCCGAAGTTCGCGCGCGAACTTTCGAACCTTGACGGTAAAATTCCTGCCAGATGTAATGTAGTCAATCACACACTGAATGCGGGACGCATACTGTCTTGCTTAGTCTATCTTTAGGGCAAGTTGATGCATTCGTCTTTTGGTCTTATGATCAACCGTTGGGTCTGTTTTACGGTTCGCATCACCCAAAGCTCTCGCTGTATCATACATACAATAATTGATAGCCCAGAGGTCAGATTCTACGGAAAAATGTCAACGAAGCTCATCATCCATTTCAGCCAGATCTTTAGGCTTGAGAGAAACCTTGGTGTTGATGTTTTTCCGGGTCGTAGAGCATCGCTCTTCCTCTATTGGATGCCTGCCCGCGGCCATTTTGACCTTGAAGTTGACCTTCATGGCTTTTTGAAGGTCAACTTTGTTTTTTGATATGGAAACTTCCTTTTTTTACATCTGCAATCGATAGAGCGGAAAATTTTACTTTCAGGTACGTACCCAAGTCATAGGTCAATTGTAACGGTCAAGGTCAGTTAGAGGTTATTTGAAATTAACAAAGTTTTCCAAGAGGTGTCTGTCAGGGCGACACCCTAAGCCCACTCCTCTTTTGCCACACATTATTGCCACTATCTCTAGCACTTCACCATTCCGACCGGTACTTTCGCGGCAAACCTGCAGATCAAAAATACAAGGTCACTCAGTTTATTTAAAGTCAGGAAAACTTAATGCATCCTTGAAGATCCTGAGCTCGTTGGTAAACGCGCTATACAACACCTTTGCGCTGGAGAGACTTATACATTACTGGGCGTGCCACAGAGCCGCATTCAGGATGTAAAATCTATAAAGGATACTCTCCGAAGCAGATACAAACGTCTCATCCGACAGAGTTGGTCTTCCGAACTGTCGGCGAGAAACAAAGTATCTGAAACGAACATGCTTGCCGTCCCGGTACTACTCTATTCATTCGGAGTAGTTCCATGGACGAAGAACGAGCTCAGATCTCTTGATATCGGGACAAGAAAAGTTTTGCATATAAACAAAAGCATGCATCTTAAGTCTTCCGTTCCGCGACTGTACATCTCACGCCGTCAAGGGGGTCGCGGAATATTGAGTCTTGAATGTCTTCACAACAGGATTATTCTGGGCACAGCACATAGAGTTGCAAATGGAAGAGACCTTCTTCTTAAAATGATCAGGAATCACGAAGAAGTGGCCAAAGGAGCATTTCTGTACAAAGCAGCGGAGCAGGCTGCTGAAACACTCGGACTTGACTTCAGTATTAGGGGTGAGCAAAATGCATCAAATCTAATCTATCTCGAGTACTCACTCCTGAAAGCCCGGATTAAGAAAGCACAAGAGAAAAACTTTCGTGAACAGCTCCTCCATATGAGGATGCACGGTATCTTCCACAGAAATGTGAAGGATCTGTCAATGTCTTGTGAGCTAACGTTTTCTTTCCTTAAATCGTCCGGATTGAAGTCTGGTACAGAGGGTTTCATTTTTGCATGCCAAGACGGTGTCATTTCCACCTTAACATACCGTCACCACATTTTGA
>NC_046662.1:140579476-140584383 GCF_010883055.1 Belonocnema kinseyi
AACTTGTCTGAACACACTTTATAAGATATTCACAGCTATCCTAAATGATAGGATTGTTCGGGCAATTGAACCTCTGTGGCAAGAAATGTATGAACAACGAGGCTTAAAGAAAGCCGTAGCCGGATGTCGGGAGAACCTGCTCATCAATATATGTGTCTGTAAAGATGCCGCATTCTACCAGCGTGACCTATCGATGGCCTGTATTGATTGTCGGATAGTTTTCAATTTGACCTCCCATAGACTTATCATCTGTCTTTTGGAAATCTTAAAGGTTCATCCGCAAATAGTTAGGTGCATAGAGAGATCGATGCCGCTTTGGAAAACCAGATTTACTATCTCATCTGGAAAAAAACGTGTGACAACTAACAAGGTCACCTTTCAGAGAGGTCTCTTTCAGGGCGACAGCATGAGCCCACTTCTCTTTTGCCTAACATTATTGCCACTATCTCTAGCACTTTGCCATTCCGACGGGTACTTGTACGGCAAACCTTCAGATTGAAAGTACAAGGTCACTGATGTATTTTACATGGACGACCTTAAGATTTATGCCAAAAACAAAGAGCAACTACTTCTAGCTCTAGGGATTGTCGAACGATATACTAAGGAAATTGGAATGGAATTTGGGCTACACAAATGCACCAAGGTTTATTTGAAGCGAGGAAAACTAAATGGCATCCCTGGAGATCCTGAGCTCGTTGATAGAAGCACTATACGACACCTTTGCGCTGGAGAGACTTATACATACCTGGGCGTGCCACAGAGCCGCATACAGGATGTTACATCTATAAAGGATACTCTCCGAAGCAGATACAAACGTCTCATCCAATTCTATTTATTTGGAGTAGTTCCATGGGCAAAGAACGAGCTCAGATCCCTTGATATCGGGACAAGAAAGGTTATGCGCATGAACAGAAGCATGCATTTTAAGTCATACGTTCCGCGACTGTACATCTCACGCCGTCAAGGTGGTCGCGGAATATTGAGTCTTGAATGTCTTCACAACAGGATTATTCTGGGTACAGCACATAGAGGTGCAAATGGAAGCGACGCTTCCTAGGGAAATGGGGTAAATTGTCGAGAATGGGAAGTGCCGCATATACTTGAACTTTATATTCTCGACAATTGTTTTTGTTGCTCACTCGAGGCCTGACATGGTTCTAGAAAAATGTTAATCTGGCGCTGAATTTATAACACTACAATGTACAATGATATTTAAAAGATATTTTGTTTTTCCAACTCCAACAAACTTTTGATAGAAAAAAGGACGATTTAATAAGGATACAGATCTGTACCGAAACGCGTCATCTCAATAACATCATGGATAAATTATTGAATGGAAATTGTGGTATTTTAAATATTAATTAACTTCTACGATGCAACTTATGTTTAATACTCAATTATATAAATTTTAAGTAAATAATATATAGAAATAATATCCAGAAAATGTGAGTTTTCGTCAAATTAGTTAACAATTAATTAATCAGTTAACAAGATAATAAGCATTAAAAATTTTTTTTATTGAAGCATTTAAAATAATGTTTACATTATATTCTCCTTTCAATTTAAAGCAGCATTTCTATACATATGATCTATAAATAAAGTTGTTTCCAAAGTCAGTTATAATTTTTCCAATAAATGGATCTTATAGTATATAAAATTCTAATTATAGAAACGCCTATGAAATATTTCATACATATGGTTTACTATTTTTAATTAGTTTTGAAATATGAATTTTTTATCACGATGTCGATTGGAGGGCCGCTTTGACATCAAAGGGGTCGGATTTTTCACCAATCATCGCTCACGTGTCGGTAATTCTCAAATATCTTTTTCTGTGCCGACGTTTTGTTTTTGTTATGTGCACATCGAAAATAGAAGTCGCAAAATATTCCTTTGAAAAAATGTCAGAGAAGGGTTTCGTAAAACCCAATAGAGAAAATCTACCGAAAATAAACATATTTGTGGTATCTATAAACAATTATTTGAAAAAAATTAAATGTAGTCATGTTAACTGAACAACTCGTAAATATGTACGATTTTCAAATATGTTAATAATTGCCTAACCTCTTTATTATGAATTTCTCATCGTCACATTGATAGATAATTACGAGAACTTTTGAGTCACGTGCCACCCACGTGACTCGAAATTGAATAAGTGTTTTACCGCCTTCAATTTTTAACAATTATTATCTGTTGAACGACACGAAAAAAATATATATAAGGTACCTTCGATTTAGATTAAAATTATGTATTAAAAAATTATTTTATCTAAAATCGCTAAACAACCCTATTACCTTGTAAACTAATTTAAAAAGATTAAAATATACGCATATATAAGTTTAAAAATGTTATTAACTAATATTTAAGTTATTGATTTGAAATTCAAACATCAATTTAATTTACTTAATATAAAAAATTTCAATTTAATGTTTATATACTTTGATATTGCGAACAAAATTAATCAGCTGATAATGAATTAAAGCTTTCATAACATAAAAACCCTCAGATGATTATTTTCTTTGAAACAAACAAATTATTTTCACTTTATGCATATATGTATGTATATTTAACATCTTCCTTTTAAGGGTTTCAGGTCCTCCGCTCCCTGTACATATCATTCACATTCCATCCTTAATCTAAGTTATCGGCTGCTCTACTTCTAATATTTCTCTTTACTTAAGAATAAAACAAAATGATAATATTAATGATTCTAGTAATGAGCGATATTCTAGGGCTTTCGTTTCCTCTTACCATACAGAACAAACATTTTTCACGATTTTGAACTTAACTTTTACGTTTTAATTTCCTTTTTCAGGATCAACCGTTTGGCTCTGCCCTATCCCTTGCATTCCCTTACTTCTTCCAATTTCTTCATCCAACTTTCACCCAACTTTCTCTCCTGTGCACCTCTCTAAAACATGTATCCACATACTCTACATAGCTTGTCCTCTTCATCTATCCAACATCTACAAGCTCTCAATCCTTCTTTTATTCTAAAACGGATAGCCTTACTCCATAAGTCTTCCTGTTTTAGTTTCAGCAGATATTCTGGTTCCGTCAACCCTTTGAACATCATATACCATTTACTCTACCTTGAATCTATAATCTTTGTCCATCTCTCTTCTCCTTGTTTAACTAATAGCTCTAACTCTATGTTCTGCAACTCCATAACTCCTTCTCGTATCTTACAAACCCTTTTCATTTTTCTTCTCACTTACTCCCATTTTGAATTTCCCAAATTTTCTCTCACCGTATTGTGTCGCATTTCGCCTAAATATGCTTGAGTTGTTCTGCTTCCCTCTCCCACTTTTAGCTTCTCTTCAAACCTCCAGGCTCTCTTAATTTGTCTAGTAACCATTTTTCCCCTTCCTAACTCTTCTCTTAACATGTATCCTGGGAAACTCCAGCTCACTCCATTACCCACCTCAGAAATCGCTCATGTATGCTCTCTACTTTCCTATGTTCCTTCCATCTCCAGATCTCCACTCCATAACACAGCATCGCTTAAAACAACGCATTAAACAACCAGACCCTTATTCTCTAATTTTCCTTGAATCTTCTCTTTCTTATGCTCCATACTCGTCCCAATACGTCGTCCGCGTATGCTAAAGAGTATAGTTTGCTATTACCCAAAACCGTTCATTCTTTTCCTTTCTCCTTTCGCTTCTCCTATAAATCTACCAGCAGGATATTAAATAGTAACGGACTCAAAGGGCACCCTTACCTTAGACATCTGTCTGTCCATGAAACCTCTCATTTTTCTTTTCCTATCTTAACCTTAATCCTGGTTTCAGTAAAAATTTCCTGTATCCTCTCCACCTGCTTTCCTTCTATTCTCCTCTCTTTCATTGCCTGCCATAACATCTTTATGTTAACTGAATCATAAGCTGCTTTAAAGTTCACGAATAACCCGATTACTTTCCTTCTCTTTCTCCCTAAATTTCTGTTAACAAAGTGGTTCAGCATGTAAGTGTTGTCTATGGTTCCTACCTCTTTTCTCAAACTCGTCTGATTGTGTGAAATACTTTCTCCTTCCTGTATCTGACTTTCTAACATTTATCTTGAACTTTCTGCATATATTTTGTAGCCAACTGGCATGAGAGTGATCCCTTTGTGCGCCTCTACCTTCTTTCCCTCCCCTTTCTTGACAAGTGGTACCACCAGCCCTGTCAACCACTCTTCTGGCCACCCTTCTCCATTCGATACCTTGTTGCAGATTTCCCATAACCCTTCCCTGACCCTTTCTCCTCCACACTTCAACTCTTCGTTCTTCATACCATCTCCTCTTGTAGCCTTATTCCTTTTTAATCTATTTACTGCCGCATTCACTTCATCTCTTGATATTCTATTTCCTACCTCCATTTCTCCTTGTACTAAATTTCTATTTTCCCCTGTTATTCTATTTTGCCCCCCCCCCCTAACAGACCCTTGAAATAGTCTGTCCACACACCCAATTCTATTTCTTCATTTACGCCCTTCTTTTCTGCTCTTTCCTTATATATCACTTCCCAAACCCTACCTTCTTGAATCGCCTTTTCTACTTCTTCCTTAAACTTTTTCTTTCCCTTTGGCTTCTTCCTTTATAGCATTCTCTCATGTTCACGTTTTCTCCTATTCTACTCCCCCTTCTCAATTTCCCCTACTCTGCATTTTCTTACAAACTCCTTTATTCTCTCTTTACTCTCCTTACAACTGTAGACCTAGCAGCCTTTCTTTTTTCCTTCTATTTCTGTTTTTGTATCTATCTCATCCCTTACCTTCTCAATCGACCCTTTTGATCTTTCTGTTAATGAGTCTACTCCTTCCTCTTATACCAGGTGTATACATATGAAACCGGTATTGCCATCTAGCGGCCAGTAGGCACACTTGTAGGCACTGTCGGAACTTACCATTTGTGCTAATTGGCG